>NW_020837946.1:20665229-20714945 GCF_003676395.1 Aethalodelphis obliquidens | reverse complement strand
CGGGCCCAGCCGCTCCACGGCATGTGGGACCTTCCCGGACCGGGGCACGAACCCGCGTCCCCTGCATCGGCAGGCGGACTCTCAACCACTGCGCCACCAGGGAAGCCCTGCCTCATGTTTTTTGTTTTTTCTTTTTGTGGTACGCGGGCCTCTCACTGCTGTGGCCTCTCCCGTTGCGGAGCACAGGCTCTGGATGCGCAGGCCCAGTGGCCATGGCTCACGGGCCCAGCCGCTCTGCGGCATGTGGGATCTTCCCGGACTGGGGCCCGAACCCGCGTCCCCTGCATTGGCAGGCGGACTCTCAACCACTGCGCCACCAGGGAAGCCCGCCTTATTGTTTTTTAATGGCTTCAAAGTATTTTATAATGCTGTTCTCACCAATAATCATACCTGATGACTCTAACGGTAAAACTGATTACGTCATTTGGTTAGATGAATGGTGTGCTGGTAGACATGCTGTTTTCCCAGCAGGAGCACGATTTGCATGGTTAGTACCCCTAAATCCTTCAGCCTCAGAGAAGATTTTGTAACTTCCCCTTGGTGGCTAGTCGCAGGTAGAACAAACGGCTCGTCTTGCTTCTCTCTCATCTGAACCTCTTCTGTAAGCATTGTAAGATGTTTACATCTTGTAAACATTGTAAGAATGTTTATAAAATATGATTTGGCAAAGTTTCCTGGATAATGCATTGGACAAAATGGTTAGTCCTGGTTCTACCTGATGGCATGGTGTTAGAAAAGTCATAGTGTCCCAGTATCGTACTTTTTCTTTTCACATAGTGGTGTCCAGAGCTGCTCTTAACCCTCTCACAGGACTGTCGCAAGGCTCATGGAGACCACACAGATGAGAGCCATTTGGGTATCTAGAGAAAGTTGCTACAGGAATCCAGGCGATTATTTTCATAATTAGGAATGCCACGGGAGCCCATCTGAGCCTACGTTCTCTGTACGGGTCCACACGTGAGCACCGCAGCAACCCTATCAGGTAGGTATTACTATCTCCACTTTAGGTGGGAAAACTGAGCTCAGAGAAATTTTAAAAACTTGCCTAAAAGCTTTCTAGATCTTCCAATTTTTAAGAGACGCTGAAAATAATAACTAACTTTGAGGAATCTTCCACCAATTAAAAAATGTTGGTTCAGAAAAAAAAACAGGCTAAATGAGGCAGGTCTATGAACTGTGTCCAGTCCGAGCTCATCATTGTGGGGTCCTGTGGTAGGGACTCCAGGATCCCTTAGGAAGCTACTGTATTCGGAGAGAGGTGGTGAAGGCCACCTGGGGCAGGGGCAGCGGGCTGGCAGGGCCAAGACAGATGGAGTAGAGCCTATGTGCAGGGGGGCGGGGGGAAGGAGAAACAACAAGATCTGACGACACTTGGATGTGGGGGATAAGAGAGAAAGAGAGGTGCCAGAAGACAGGATTTTCAAGCTTGAGTGGTTTGTAAGATGGAGTGATTTATAGGCAAAATGGAATGAGAATGGCTCTGAAACCAGGAAGAGCTGGGTTCACACCCCTTCTCCACCAATTGGGGTAAAATTTGGGTTTTCTCATCATTCAGTATAGGTACCTTAGAGGTAGGTGCCAAGCAACATAACCGCATGTGAAGTGTTTATGGTGCTCACAGTATTAGTCGTAACGAACATTTGCCTTCATTTTCTCTACTTCCACTTCTATTCCAGTCTGTGTGGTCCTGGTGGAGCTGACTCCACCCCCAAGAGGGTGTAACAGGAAGCTCAGGTCTGGCCAGTGGGTGAACTGCATTTTCCTGACAATGGTAATAGGTTCAGGGTGGTCATATGACCAAATCCAGACCAGTTAGAGCCAGTGAGAACCAGTCCGGGCACTTCCATTGGAATTGGACTAGAGGTGAGGGGGGTGTGGTTCCCGGACGGCTTGGCCACCTTGCCAGCCCAGGGGAGAACAGGTCTAAGACGGAGCCAACCAGAGTTAGCAGACCTGAGAGATGAGGAGAGAGAAATTGGGGCCTGGGGAAATAATTAATGTCTCTACATCATGCCTCAGCTCCATGCCGGAGTTTTCAGCTCACACCTGAGCCAGTACCTTCCCTTTTGTCTTAAATGAATACATCTGAACAGACAAATAAACAGTGTCCGTGGACAGAGGACAGGAAACTGCTAGGGAGACCGCTTGATGTTTGGTGTCCCAGTGTTTTGGGACCCACCACCCTCCTTAATCCCCTGGAGATTTTGTGGGGATGGGGGGAGGGAAATTGATAACCGCTGAGAATTCTCCATTCCTGCCAACAGCCCAGTAACAGCGTCGCAAGAGGCTTCCTGATTAGTGAAAACTGAGACATACAGTCAAGTGTGAGTCAGAGGTGACAGAAGGGAGGTGAAGAGACTGCAGACAGACAGAGCAGGAGTGAGACTTGCGAGGGAATTGGGAGTGTTCTTGCTGTTTCTAGATTCCTGCGCAGGGATGCTCTGTGGGGAGGCCTGGGATTCTATGGCCCTGAAGCATGCAGGTCACCTCCAGAGCTTCAGTGCCTCTTGTCACGTAGGCCCTGTGAACACGAAAACAGTACCACCCAGGATGTGACTCCCTCAGAGAGACATCAAATGGTGAAAGTTGTTCAGGCAGGAGAAGGTGAGGCCTGAAATGTCCCCTGAAAATGATGAGCTGGCAAAGGGTGTGTTAAGTGTGTGTGTGAATGTCTGTCTTCCATCTGAACAGTCAGGGTGGGGTCCAAGTTCTGTTTATCTCAGAAACTTGCAGAGGAACCCAGACAGTGACAGTGCCTGGCACATAGAAAGAGCTAGAACAGAACGTTTCACACAAAAACAAACTGGGAGACTTCAGCGGACTCCTTCTCCTCTTCCCAGAAGAGCAAGCCTAAGCACGCTGGCTAAACTCAGGACTGAGTTTTTGGGGCAAACCCTAGTGTAAGGAAAGGTGTGTGGATTGAGGTCCCTCAGAGAGACATCAGTGGGCTGTGAGTGTTGACGGGGAAAAGCGTTAGTTCCCCTGACACAGGGCCTCCTTGCCAGCCTTCACTAGAATTGCAGACATAAGGGAGCAAGCCTGCAAGTCAAAGGGTCACGTTTGGAGGAGGAAAATGGTGGGAGCTTACCAGCACCTCAGCCCAGCTTCCCTGCCTTCCAGCACCAGCAAGCATGAAGGTTTTGTCTGGAGGCTGCTGAGCCCTTTACATCATTGCCTGGGCTACAACACTTCTGAATGATTCCCACATCACAGCCTTTAAAAGGTCTGCCCTCACTCCCCTGCCAGTGAGGCACCTGGACAGCAATCCTTGTGTCACAGTGAGATTCAGCGGAAGGAATGAGTGGCTGTCCCATACCTCTCACCTGCTTTTGGCCAAAAAAAAAAGAAAAAAAAAAAAGGGAAATCCCATCTTCCTCTAAAAGAATGGGAGAGAAATTGCTGCTGGGATGACAGGGTTGGAAGATTTAAAGCCTTCCTGGGAAAAGTAACACCTGGGCTCTAGCCGTCAAGTTATCATTGATTAACAGGTGGCTCTTTGGCAATTCAAATCAACTTACCCATCCGTTCCACAAACACTGAGTGATGGCCACATGTCAGTACCATGGTTTGCACTGGGAACATAAAGCTGACTGAGGAATATTTTCTATTTGCACAGATTATATGGGAAGAAAGACCAGCCATCACAACAATTAATTATACCGCAGGGTGGTGCTTGGTGTGCCGGGAGGAACCCAGGTGCAATGGAGCCTAACAGAGGGCCATCTTCTGTGGCCTTGCTTTCTCACCTGTGCACTAAATGTGTGGTCCCAGATCATAAAAGGAAGGTAAAGGGGCTTTGATGTGCCTGTCATGGTCACGTCTTGAGAAGGAACGTAGACCCAGGTCGGCCTCCAAAGCGAATGCTGAACAGTGGTTCTCAAACTCCAGTGATCATTAGAATGAGAACCTGATGGAGAGATTGCTTTTAGAAGGCATATTCCTGGGCCCAGCCCTAGGAATTCTGACTCAATAGGTTTATGGTAGGGTCTCAAAATCTGCATTTTTAAGAAGTACCTTGGATTTATTCTGATGCAGATGGTCCATGGCTCAAGCCTTGGAAAAGCCTGTCTCCAAAGTCCCTGACGACGCTGATGGACTAAAATTTCCCCAAATCCAAGTCACTTACTTTGAGTGAGCAGAAGTACCCATGACAGAGCTTGGATTTTAGCTTCTCCCCCAAGATATAGGCTTCAACTTTATGAGACCAGCTGGTAGAAATCGCCAGGCTGCCTGTCTGTTTGACAGAAATCACGTCAATTCACGCAGTTACTCTTCACTTAGTTTGGGGAAAAACAGTGTGAAAATGCAATATGAAGTCAAAATAGTTTCCCAATACAAAAACACCTACATATCCTAAATAAGAAAGCAGGGTAGAGTAGTGATGAAGGACACAGGCTCTGAAGCCATGTTGCCTAAGTTTCGATCTGAGCTTCTTCACTTACTAGCCATGAGACCTTGGGCAAGTTACTCTGCTTCTCTGTGCCTCGATTTTCTTATACGAAAATGAGACTGATAATAACAGTACCTACCTCAAGAGGTATTACTGGAGTTAAATAAGCTAATATGTGTAAGCACTTAGCATGGTGTGTGGTGCTTACATACAAGAAATACTACCTGTTATTAGCAAGGCTGAGTGTACAGAAAGCCTCCAGAAGCCAGAAACCAAGAGGGAACTGAAAGTTAGAAAAGTAAGCCCGTGGGCTGTCCTTTGCAGTTACCATGGGGTGGAGGAGTGGTGCTGGTGTGAGAGCTGGTTTTATTTACACAGAGGTTTGGGTTTTCATACTGTTCAGGGACAAGAAACAAGATCTTGAGCCTCTGGGAGGTGGAGTGTTGGCACTGAGACTTCCACATAAAGCCAAGACCGTGGAAGGACAACATCCTTTAAACAATTGTAGACCAGAAATAGTCAATCTCTAGCATTAAAAAAAATGGGAAGAAAGCCTGTTTATATTGAACTGAGCTCTAGGTCAGGAGGAGAAAATGTCTCCCTTAAGAATTCAAAACCACTGGCATGAGCCTTTAGTGGGTTTGGGGTTTGAATAAATAGTTCCTGTACAACCTAGAAACCCCTGGGCTAAGAAATGACATAAAATTTGGTCTGGGCCAAAGATACTCTGTTACAAGCAAACACTTTGATGATACTGGTTTCTCCAAATTAAAGCCCTGCTGAAGATGAGCTCACAATCCAAAATCACACAACACACAAGGGAAAACCATGAGCTGGAGTGCACAGATCCAACGAACAGCAGGACTCGACTTCCCAGAACCTTAGATTACAGAACCATCCTAGGAGACCACAAACTAGGCCTGTTAAAATGACTAATAGCATAACGTAAGCCTTCAAAAATATAATACATATCTAGAAAGTGAACAAAATAAGGCAGACTTAAAAAATAAAACAAATAGTACTTTGATATAAAAAAATACTCATTAAAATTTAAAACTCAGTGAAGAAACTAAATAGTAGATTAGACAGAGCTGAAGAAAGAAGGATTGAACTTGGAGGTAAATCTAGGAAATTATCCAGAGGGAGCCCAGAGATGGAAACTATGAAATAGATATCAGGCGACGTGGAGGAGAAAATGAGAAAGTCTCCCATATAACTAATAGAAGTAAGTTCCAGAAAACTGAGAGAATAGGGTGAGGCCATGTTTGAAGGGAAGATGCCTGAAAACTGATGAAAGATAAGAATGTTTAGATTCAGGAATCACACCAAACCCCAAAGTAGAGAAATAAAACCAAATATTCTGGGGACTTCCCTGGTGGCGCAGTGGTTAAGAATCTGCCTGCCAATGCAGGGGACACGGGTTAGATCTTTAGTCCGGGAAGATCCCACATGCCATGGAGCAACAAAGCCCATGCGCCACAACTGCTGAGCCTGAGCTCTAGAGCCCGCGAGCCACAACTACTGAGCCCGTGTGCCACAACCACTGAAGCCCACGTGCCTAGAGCCTGTGCTCCGCAACAAGAGAAGCCACCACAATGAGAAACCCGAGCACCACAGAGAAAGCCCACGCACAGCAACGAAGACCCAATGCAGCCCCAAATAAATAAATGAATGAATAAATAAATAAAATTTCTATAAAAACAAAAACACCACAGCAAAACTGCAAAACACCAATGGCAAATTTTATAAGAGAAACCAGAGAGAAAAGACCAGGTGAGATCCATTGTAGTAGAGAGGCCCGTGAGAAGCCATGAAGACCACGTGAGCATGGGTGTTCCTAGAACATGTATCCTAGGAGTGGAGCCTGCATAACGCAGGGCCCTGCGAACGTGAGACAGAGAGTGGGTAGAGTCAGAGACTGAGATCAAGGATGACCTCAAAAGCAGGCAGAGGATTTGGACTTGGTATCAAACGCTGCAAGGAACTCTTGCCTTGTTGCAAGGACCCAATGAGACAAGTAAATAGACTTGTTAATTAAAAAGCATTTTCAAAAGGGTTGTTTTGCTGTGACTGTGGTGTGGAAACACAACTATTCTGGGACTCTTTGTTCCCAACTCCAAACTGCTGGGTTTTTTTTTTTCTTTCTTTCTTTTCTTTTTTTTTTAATAGCCCAGAGAGGTTTTGCAACAGTCTGAGGTGCTTTGAGAAAAGCGTTAAATCAATTTTGAGCAAATGTTTGCTATTTCATTCTGGATTAACCATTCTGTGTGCAGTGTTGACATTTTCTGATGGAAATGACATAAATTACCCTCCTTTCTTTCCCTCTCTATTGCTGTGTCAGATTAGGTGTGCCCTGCTTGGAAAAACTCTGGATTGGGCCAAACAAGGGGATGTCCCTGAAAGTCTTGATTTCACATACAGGTTAGTAATTCCCTCTGGCCTTTAGCTTCTTGGCTTGCTGTTAACAAATGGAAAGTTGCTAAGCATTTGGAAACCCCCATAAAGAATCACACACAGCCTTTCAAGCAATGTGTATGAATTAGCCAAGGCTGGCCTCAGGCAAATGAGGAGATGGGCTGGGTACCACTTGACTCACCCCATCACCCACTCAGGAGCTTTTATCTCACTTGTGACAAGAGGCCACAGCTGGCCCAGGGAGAGCTTATTCTTTTGACACATTTTTATGGAGTGATGACTCTGCACTCAATGTGCTAGGGACACTATAGTGATTCAGACGAGATCCCTGTACTCTTGGGAGCTTAGAGTCTAGTGAGAGATGCAAATAAGTCATTGTGATGTGTCTCTGAAAGTGTTCTATGATGGGGGTGATGATAGATATGGTAGGGGGAGACATAACTGAGGCTTGAGAGGAATGAGTAAGAATAGCTGAAGGAAGGAAAAAACAAGATATATTCAAAGGATTGTGCATTGTTCAACTTTTTGGAGCGCCAAAAACAAGAGGTGAACAGTGAGAAGTGTTAGCAGGAGCCAGACCAGAGAGAGTCTAGAAGCCGTGGTCAGAATAGGGTTTGATCTTGAGGACCCTGGGGGGCCGTCAAAGGATTTTATGCAGGAAAGCAACCTGACTCGATTTTATTCTTAGCAAGCTCACTCTGGTTGCTGTCTGGGGTTCCACCTGAAGGAAGAAGTGGGAGCAAGGAGATTCCATCAGGCAGCTATTGCAGTGGTTGTAGGAAGAACCTGGTGGCAGCGGTGGAGACGGGAGATGGGAGGAGTCACGAGATGCTTCCACAGGGGCATTGATAGGAGTTGATGATGGAATCTGGACTTTGAGGGAGAGAGAGGATATGGAATGACGTTCAGGTTTCTGGTTTGAACATCAGGCAGCTGATAGGAGGAAGAGCTCTGTTCCTATGACCTCCTGGAAACAAAGGAGGGAAAGGGGTGATACAACAGAGTAGCAGGACAGAGCTATGACCTGAATGGAGCAGAACGTTCTCAAGGAAACTCAAGGCCAGGTTCACGGATGCTCAACCTGTGCAGTCTCACCAAGCCCCACGCACTGAAGGGCTCTGCTAGCCATCTTGAAGTTTACAATGATTTTATCCATGAACTTAGATTTTGTGAGTGAAGATGGATAGGACAATGGAGCCTGCCCATGAGCAGAGCAGATCTGTGCAACATGTGTGTCCTCCATTCCTTGCTGCCCCTTTCACACAGAGCATTTGGGATACCCCAGGAGCACTGAATTCCAGTGGACACCATCTGTGACAGTTCAGTGCCACTCAAAATGAGTATAAGTGTGCTACGAAAGCTGGGTGCTTTGAGTCTCACTGAACATCAGAATTCCATACAGGGCTGACTGCCCTGAAAAACTATGCTTTCCATTCCAATCAACTTGCTTTAAAGGCAGAAAGAAGGCAATGGTAATTCTAAGGAACAGGACAATGGAGGAATCTTTCTTACTCCTGTTACTTCCCCATTTATGCTGTAATGATGACAGAAGGAAAAGGACAGGGCAACGAATAGTTCCTTGTCTTTTGCGTCCTATTGCTTATTAAGTTGAAGGTAGAGAGTTTCGGTAGAGTGTGCACATATCAAAACCATTTGAGTTAGTTTTGTGCAGTGTTTCTACACTTTTGGTGAGAATGAAATACATATGCATGTACAAGCTACAAAATACAAATTGTGTAATTTCGGTGATTGTGCATATAAGTGAATGTTTTCATAGTTACATTTAAAACTGGCATGGTACAATATAAAAATGAACAGTAAAATTCATGCTAATAATTTAGAGTTTAAAATTTTTTCTTTACTTGGAACAACATTTAATAGCCAATTAAAATACTATGACAAAAAAAAACACTATGACAGTGGGAGTGCGAAATGGGACAGCCACTTTGGAAGACAGTTTAGTAGCTTCTTATAAAAATAAAGAGTCTCGGGACTTCCCTGGTGGCGCAGTGGTTAAGAATCCGCCTGCCAACGCAGGGGATACGGGTTCGTAGCCCTGGTCTGGGAAGATCCCACATGCCACGGAGCAACTAAGCCCGTGCGCCACAACTACTGAGCCTGTGCTCTAGAGCCCGCGAGTCACAGCTACTGAGCTCTCGTGCCACAACTACTGAAGCCCGCGCGCCTAGAGCCCGTGCTCTGCAACAAGAGAAGCCACCTCAATGAGAAGCCCACGCACAGCAACGACGACCCAACATAGCCAAAAATAAATTTTAAAAAATTAAAAATAAAAAAAATAAACAGTCTCTTAGCATATGATCCAGCAGTCACACTCCTAGGTATTTACCCAAATGAGTAGAAAAGTTATGTCCACACAAAAACCTACACACGAATGGTTATAACATCTTTATTCATATTGCCAAAATTTAAAGTGAACAAGATGTCCTTCAATAGGTAAATAGATAAATAAACTGTGTTACATCATACACCCATACACTGGAATATTATTCAGTGTTAAAAAAAAATGACCTATCAAACCACGCAAAGACATGGAGGTGTGGAAGGAGAGTTAAAATGGAGTTGGTATTGCTAAGAGAGCTCTCTAAAATGGAGCTGGCAAGCCAGTAAGGAAGTGTGACTTACGCACGTCTCAGTCTGAATGGAATCTGATGTTTTGACCTGACAGAGTCATCCAGAACATCTGCCAGAAACTCAAGATACTTATCGGACACTTACTCTGAAACAACCTGTGACACTCTGTCTATTTATCAGACCCCCCACCTTAAAACACCTCATGAGTGCTTAAGGACAAATACTTTCTGACTCATCAGAGTCAATCATGGTTCTCGCCAGGCAAATTTTAACAACCTCATGGCTTTCTGTCTTTATAAGCCCCTCACTCTTTCTCTTCCCTGGAACACTCTTTTAGAGTTACCTGAATCTGTGTCTTCCAAAGTGCAATTCTCAAGACTCCCAAATAAACTATTTTACTTGCAGCCTCTTGCATTGTTATTATTATGTGGTTGACAGAGGACATTTAAATGCATATTGTTTAGTGAAAGAAGCCAGTCTGAAAAGGCTACATACTGTATGATTCCAACTATATGACTCCTGGAAAAGACAAAACTATAGAGTCAGTAAAGAGACCAGTGGTTGCCAGAAGTTCGAGAGAGAGGGGAGGGATCAATCAGTGTAGTACAGGGGATTTTTAGGGCAGTGAAACTACGCTGTATGATACTGTAATGATGGATATATGACATTATGCGTTCGTCAAAACTCAGAGAATGTACAACTCAAAGAGTGACCTCTAATGCCAATAATGATGTGTCAGTATTGGTTCATCAATTATAACAAATGTACCACACAAACCCAAGAGTAGAAAGGGGGTATATGGGAGCTCTCTCTACTGTCCGCTCATTTTTTCTTTAAAAATTAATGTCTATTAATGGATAAAAATAAGGGTAAAGAAACTGTGATTGCTGCCATATTGACTTCTGGGACAGGGACTAAGGAGGTACAGGGTGAAGAAACTGACAAGCACTCTAGAAAGACCTCAGAGTGACCAATGGGTCTCTTTGCTTTGGCTGGGGTCCCCTTCTTTGTCAACAGGGAGTGGAGTCATCAATGACCCAATCCTGTGTCAGCTTCTCCATTGGACGTTGCCCAGACTTCAGGTGGACTTTGTCAGAGCTGGCACTCGGGTGTCTTTGCCGATGGATTCCCAACCCCTACTCATTGCCTTCCCTTCAGCTTGCCCCTTTTCAGAATTTAGGAGCCATATATCTTCCAAAGCTACAGGATATGGGGAGTGACATTTATCCCTGGACAGCCAAATAATTGTCAGTGTTATCAGAAAAGAGACTTTAGTACCATCGCTGCCACTTACTGGATGACCTTGGTCAAGTTGCTTTACTTCTCTGGGACTCGGCTGACCTGTATGGAGAAGGAACTTGGTGGAGGGAGACAAGTTAGATGATTTTCCAAGAAAGCTACTGTAGAACCTCAGTGTGTAAAAAGTGGGGGCTGTTCTGGTTGAAGGTAGGGAAAGATAAGTGGGGGATTGCGTAGAATCCCAAATTATCACTCCTTTGTCCTCTTGTCCCACTGGTGCCCTTGAAGCTCCAGAATTTCTAGAAAACCTAGGGTAACAGGGAATACAATGCAAAATCCGTATCTGACTACCTCTCTCATAAGTTATAAATAGAAGGGCAAGGGACCTGTTCAAGGTCATACAAGGAGTTAGTGGTCATGATGGAATTAGGACCCAGGTCCCCTGACCTCTAGTTCAGTGATCTTTCCCTTCACCGTTTTGCCCCAATCCTGTTGTGGCCACATTTTGTTTATTGAGTGGGAAACACCCTACTAGCCCAAACATGAGCTCTGCCCTCTGGAAATGGAAAGAGCAGCCCACACACAAATCATTGCCGCTGCCGGTGCAAGGACACCCACACTGAGTACCAGCAATAGGATCCTGACTCTCACAGGTTATTTGTGTTTTAACTGAGTATGAGATTCCTGAGCTCCCTAGAGCCTCTGATAAAGATCTGTCAGATTTGGATGAGCCATTAGTTGAGTCTTAAGCAACTTCAGCATTTGTTCTCTGTACCAGCAGAGTGTTGAGTGATGCAGTCCTGTATTCTTACAGCCTAGTTCTTTCGTGGGCATTGGTCTTGTCTCTTCAGCTAGATGCTCTACTCCATGATTAGTGTGTTCCCCCATGCATGCTTTGGTGCTCTGTACATATCAAAGCATTGTTGGTGCTTAATTAATCATACTTCTCAAAGCCCTTGGACCTATTTCTGCTCACAAAATGGGAAAGGGAGCAACGTCTGAAGAGAGTTCCAAAAACAGCACACTTCTGAACCTGTCAGAAAAGACATGGCACTGTTCACCCAGCATGGCGTAAGTGAGAAGGAACTAGCTGGCAGCCAATGAGAGCATTCTCCACTTTGGAGCATTTATTGTGTGTGGTAGGCGCTGTGCTAAACCCTGCAGATGCGCGATCTCCAGGAGTGCCAAAAATAACCTTGGATGGACTTCTTCCTACCTCATTGTGCAGATGAGGGAGCTGAGGCTCAGAGAGAGGATATAACTTGGAAGAAGCTTTAGACCTACCACCAGAACCCAGGTCTAGCTGACTCCAAAGCCCATGTTCATCACCTCTGTATCAAGATGCGTTTCGAAGCTTCCTATGGGTAGCAAAAAGAGCGTGTGCATCACATTTTTGGATATTCCTCTGCCTGGTCTTTGCCCTTCAGCCCAACTGGCTGTCTCCCCTCCTGCAGCCTCCCAAAGAATTTAGACATGACACCAGACGAAACAGCTAGAGAGTGTGGAGCCAGTGGCTTTGTAAATAGACATGTTAACGTGGCCCAGATACCTCTGGAAACAGGGCAAGGAGGGGTGGCTGAGACATTAACACAGCCAGAGATGGGGTAATGAATACAGAAAATCTGCAAAGTTTGTCCCAAAGGTCTTTAAATCAGGAACATTGTGGTCCTACTGAGCCATCCCTCAGAGGCAGACATGATGAACTAAAGCTTTTCCAAATACACTGGGGCTCAGAGAGCAGAGCGGGTACTTACTCAGGGATCTCAGAGTCAGACAGACCTGGGTTTCAATCCCAGATCCAGATCCCTCACTTAATAGCTGAGGGACTTGGGGCAAGTTACTTAAGCCTTTAAACTTCAGTTTGCCATCTGTATCCTGGGAATAATAATACTAACTACCCCAGAGGGTTGTAAAGATTAAATGAGGTTCTTGCTGAGTACTTAACGCAGCGTCTGGCATATTGTAAGCATTCGGTAAAGAGTGATTATTACTGGGATTATTTATTAGTATTCTCCAGGTTCAGCTTCTCATCGAGTTCAGTTTGATTCTTTTGATAGCCAAAGTGACTAAACCTCCCATTCAGCCACACCCTTTAGGGACCAAGCCAGTCCTTGGGCTCAGACGCCAGTGCACCAATTAGCACTTGCTCTCTGATTCACACTCTCTTTGCAGTGTTTGCATAACTAGAGGCCTACCTAAAGCCCCCTGGGGGAAAGATAATTGTGTAGGCTCTTTTCCAGGATAGACTGGGTGGGAGCTCAGAAGGACAATTACCCAGACTGCAGAATCTTCAACCTTCTTGAAAATGATTGAAGTTGCAGAACATCCAAAACCATAAAATCGGCTCTAAAGTTCTCATTAGCCTTCCACAGCCATAGACTCAAAACATCTGAGCTAGACTCTTCTGTGGGAACTTAGAAGTCATCTGGTCCAACCTCTTCATGTTACAGATCAAAACACTGAGTCCTGGAGAGAGGGTGGTACTTTGAATAGTCACAGATTGCTAGAATCGCAAGGCAATAAACAGCATCACAGAGGGCCGGGAATGAGACTAAGTTAAGAGTTTCTCTGGATCGTGTGACCTCTGGACACGCCCCCAGACTCATGGTGTTCTTATGACAGTTCAGAAAGTCTCCGCGCTGTCAATATCTTTCCATCTCTGTTTCTCTTCGTGGATCCTTCTCTCTTGCACGCATGGCTGTGTAGCTGATTCTGGCGCAGACCCATGGTCAGAACTAAGCCAACTACTCTTCTGTCTTCTTGTGCTCATTGGGCTCATGTCCCTGGAAAAGTTAAGTAGCAGCTTCTCCAGGTAAAAACAAGGGAGTTTTCCTCCTAGGGCTCTTCTCACAATTCTGTTAGAGTGTGTGATAGAGAGATGTTGAAGATATAAAATCAGTGAGAATCAGGAGAGAACTAGGGACCCAAATCAAAGAGACGGGGACAGTTCTGAGAGGAAGGGAGGAAAAGGGGCAGGGAACATATCCGCTTTGTCCACCGTAGAATCTACAGCAATCACACCTGATGCTCAGTAAATAAACACTCACTGAATGAATGAATAAATAAATAGATCGATGGAGGGAGACATATGCAACTTATTAAATCACTTGGAGACTCAGACCTGGAGAGGTAATCTGGTCAAAGGGCCACGTAGGCATGTGCAGAAAAGAGGAAAGTAACTAACATACATGGAGCCTCCAATGTGGACCAGGCCCTGTGCTTGGCCCTTCCATGTGGCATACCATAGACTCCTCATTACCACCCTAGGACATAGGCATGGCCCATTTCACAATCAGGAATACTGAGACTCAGAGCAAATTTCATGTTTGGACAGAGGAAAAGAAAGCCTTCTTGGAAAGAATTCATACTGTACTCTTCTTCTCTAGATATCTTGTGTGCTCATTGTTCTTCGTCTGCCCTCCTCCCCCCGCCAGATTCATCATCTGCCTCTCTCTGTTCTGCTCCATGCCCTGGGATGCTGACCTCTGTGAACTACGTCACCCAGACTCCGTTGCCCTGGCCTTCTGTTTGGGTTTTCCAATGTTCGGGAGGCACTGGTTGGAGACCCAAAAGCAGAAGGAGAGGGAGAAGATGGAGCATTTATTGCCCTGCTCCCTTCCTGCCTTGCAATCTTCCGCGGCTGTTGCCCTTGTCAGACGGCCCCTCTTGCAGCACTCTAGCTCTGCCCAGGCTCTGGAAACAGGATTCTCTCCCCGACCCCAACAGCGTGACACTGCTTCCTCACTGTTGCTAAGCCCTGGGTGCTTCACCATCCCTTCGTGGTTCCCTGATCTTTGCCCATATCTGTTGTAAATGGTTCTTTTATGCAACGCTCTTCAGTTAAACCCTTTTGAATAACATGCCCTTCTCCTTCATTCATTCCATTTCCAAAATATGCAAACGAGTTTCCTCCTTTTCCTCCAATCCAGAGCTTCCCAAGCCTCCAGCCCATCCTCCAAGAAATCTCCCTGACTATTCCCATGCACAGTAATGCTATTGTTCCCACTGCTAGGCTGACTTCTGGGCAGAAGGTCACTGCTCTGTTGTCCTTGTGCTTCCATGACTGTTCGGCTTGTCGATCAGCTCATCTTGGCAGCAGAGTACACTCTTTAGGGTAGGGAACACTTCAGCGATTAGAATCCTAAAATCACAGACATATTTTGCTAGAAGGAACCTTAGAGATCATCTCATCTCACCCCTTTATTCTACCGATGGGGAGGTGGGGTCTCAGACGGGGGAAGGGTCATGTTCATGGTCACCAGTTACATAGACACAGCCAGCTCTGGAGCCTTGTCTTCTGACTACTACACCATGCTGTGTTGTTGCACTGAGCACTCAGTAGGCCCTCAATATGTGGATGACCCATCCCTCGATTTAAAAAAAAAATTATTTTATTGAAGTCTAGTTGATTTACAGTGTTGTGTTAATTTCTGCTGTACAGCAAAGTGATGCAGTTATACATTTTACATATATATTCCTTTTCATATTCTTTCCCATTATGGTTTATTACAGGATATTGAATATAGTTCCCTGTAACACACTACTTTATTCATCAAGAAAGTCTCGTTATGAGAAAAAAAATGTTAGCTGAACAAGAGAGCATGTTTAGTTATGCAGCAAAAATTGTGAGGTACGGTAAGGCTAATGCGTTACATTCTACTACATTATTCTCTTTACATCCCTTGATTTTTACCTCTAGCTCAGTCTTCTCTCCAGAACTCCTGACTTGTAAATCCCACCTCCTACTCAACATCGCCACTTGTATGAGTAACGGACATCTCAACGTGTTCAAAACTGAGCTTGGAGCAGTTTGGATGTGTGTGAGTGTGTGTGCATGATGTCAGGGGATGAAGAGCAAGTACTCATCATACATTAGCTTTGTATTAGCTAGAAACACTGTTGTAGCTAATACTTGTCATGCTAATAGATTACATTGGGCAAAAGAAGGTTTGTGTGCCACTACAGTGCTCTTTGTTTTCTTTCTGATTTTAAACGGGACTTTATCCTTTTGAAATTACCTATGTGAATGAATTGCAAAATGCATCCCTAAGTGGGAGAATTACACACAACTGATTAGAGATCAAGTGGGCACCTACCAAATGCCAATGATCTTCACTGATGCTAAGCCTCTCCCTGCAGCAAAACTAATCAACAAATTCAACTTCTTCCTAGGACTGTACCAAGTCCAGGAAAGTAAAACCGGGTCGATGGCAATGGGATTGAGTGAGCCCTCTAATTTGCTATGGCAAGAAACTATCCACCCATTGTCCTTAACAGACACTCCAACTTGTTCAGATAATAATTCAATAGGGAGGGCCCTGCAATATGCAGTCCTTTCAAGTATCTTTGGAATTGGAGATTGTGTTTCTCATAAGATAATCTATCCTTCTCTGATTCTTGCGGTTGAGTTCTATTATGCTCTATGAAGAAAAAGTAATAGAATCAGGAAATATGCCAAGGTTGTATTGATACATGTTGGCCCTCTGACCTTCTGTCTGTTGGACTGAAGATGAGCCATCAGTTGGTGAATAACTCAGAAAGTCTCTGTGACCTTTATCTGTTTCCTTTTGTTGATACTTAGGAAATAGGATGTGTTAGAACAATTCTATTCTAAACTTCTTTGAATAGAAATTAGAGATAAAGCAAAGAAGAAAAAAAAGGTGAAGCAGAAAAAGACAAAACTACAGTGGATTCTTAGTGATGACTGATTATACGCATTGTCCTGCATCTACACACTGTTGATCGTGCTGTCAAAGAGGGCATCTTCCTTCCTGAAGATGTTTTCTTTTCTTTCCCCTGCATTTATTTTTTATTTTATTTTTGCTTCTCCCGTTGCGGAGCACAGGCTCCGGACGCGCAGGCTCAGCGGCCATGGCTCACGGGCCCAGCCGCTCCGCGGCACGTGGGATCTTCCCAGACCGGGGCATGAACCCGTGTCCCTTGCATTGGCAGGCGGACTCTCAACTACTGCGCCACCAGGGAAGCCCCTATTTTATTTTTAAAAATTGAAGTAGCAAAGGAAACCATAAAAAAACCCAACAAGACAACTTATGGAATGGGAGAACATATTTGCAAATGATGCAACTGACAAGGGCTTAATTTCCAAAGTATACAAACAGCTCATACAACTCAAAACAAAAAACCAAACAACGCGATTGAAAAATGGACAGAAGACCTAAATAGACATTTCTCCAAAGAAGACATACAGATGGCCAACAGGCGCATGAAAAGATGCTCAACATCGCTAATTATTAGAGAAATGCAAATCAAAACTACAATGAGGTGCAACCTCACACCAGTCAGAATGGCCATCATCAAAGAAGTCTACAAACAATAAATGCTGGAGAGGGTGTGGAGAAAAGGGAACCCTCCTACACTGTTGGTGGGAATGTAAGTTAGTATAGCCACTATGGAAAACAGTATAGAGGTGCCTCAGAAAACTAAAAATAGAATTATCGTATGATCCAGCAATCCCACTCCTGGGCGTATATCCAGATAAAACTCTAATCCAAAAAGATACATGGACCCCTATGTCCATAGCAGCACTATCCGTATTCATAATAGCCAAGATGTGGAAACAACCTAAGTGTCCATCGACAGATGAATGGATAAAGAAGATGTGGTACCTATATACAATGGAATACTACTTGTTTTGCCTTAGCAGCCTAAACAAGCTTCAGTTTCTCCAGAGATGAAAGCCCTGTGTTTTCACATGAGAGTTGCTCCTCCCAGACTAGAGGTTAAAGGGAACTTTGTCTCATGTCTTCCTTGTATCCCTTCAGGACCCAGGCTAACGACAGAAGAGAGTGAATGAATACAGACATGAAGACATGGCTCCTGAAACAGAGAAAAAAGAAAAAGCCTAAAAGTCTGTTCTAGTTTGAGAGAAAAGCTCCAACATTAGGAGTGTCCTGCTGATAATGATGTACGCGTAGGAGATAGTTCACAAGTTGCTTCTTAAAAACAATCTTTTGAGAAGATGCTCAGTTATCTACTGCTGTGAACAAACTGCTCTAAAATTCAGTGGCTTAAAACTAGTACCATTTACTAGTTCTCACAGTTCTGTGGGTTCACTGGGTGGGTCTTCACAGGGAGGTCCCATGAGTAGCATGTCTGCAAATCCCTGGGCTTGGCTGCAGTAACAGAAAAGGCTGGGCCTCTCTCTCCATATGGTCTTTAATCCTCAAGGAGACTGGTCTGTGTTCTTACATGCCCATGGCAGTGACCCAAGAGAGTGAAAGCAAAACCTGAAAGGTCTCTTAAGGACTAACCCAGAAGGTCTCATAGTATTACTTCCCCTGTATTCTATTGGTCAATGCAAGTTATGAGGCCAATCCCAGGTTCAAGGAGTGGGAAAATAGACTCTACTTCCCGATGGAAGACCCTGTAAAGCGACCCAGCAAAAGAGAAGTGGGCCCCAGGGAGGCATGACTCCTTAGTAGCCATATGGTAACAATCGACCACATAAGGCAACTGTCAGATCCTAGAATATTGGAGCCAAGAGGGACCAAAACAGGGAGTCCAAGCTTCTTCCCACTGAATCAGTTATTCCAAGGCATCACTTTCAACTGCCAGGAGATTCAAGCATATCGTGGTGCCAAATGTGGCTCCCAGTGCCAGCATATCAAGTGTGGAGGCCCTCCCGCCCTCCCCCAAGCTTTGCACACCCTGTTTATACACATTGTAGCTTCACCATATTCTCTATAAATTTTAACAAGTTGCGGAGGACTTTCTACAGTGGAAACTTTTCTTTTTCTGTAGAGAAACTGAGTAAGAACAAACACTTATTGGGGGAGGACACATCTGGGAACGCTGCCATTTTTAAGGAAGTACATGAACTCACAAACCATCCACTTTGCAGAATTGCCATACGTGTCTAACTAAATATTGGAATCCCAGGAAGAATCTACTATGCATCATGTTCCAGAAACCAACTTTGTAAATGGTCTGTTAAGATGTGCACATTTTGTATAATCGAAGAGTATAATATATATTTCCTTCCCTGCTCACCCAAATCTTTTTTAAAATTTTAAAATCTTTTTCCATTTTTTAAATGAAATATAGTTGATTTACAATGATGTATTAGTTTCAGGTGTACAGCACAGTGATCCAGTTATAAATATATATATATATATATTCTTTTTCAGATTCTTTTCCCTTATAGGGAAAAGAAATTAAGAAATATTAAGTATAGCTCCCCATGCAATACAGTAGTTTCTTGCTGGTTATCCATTTTATATATAGTAGTGTGTATCTGTAAATCCCAACCTCCTAATTTATCCTTCCCCTCACTCTGCCATCCCCTTTGGTAACCATAAGTTTGTTTTCTATGTCTGTGGGTCTATTTCTGTTTTATATATAAGTTTACTTGTGCTATTTTTTAGATTCTATATATAAGCAATATCATATGATATTTGTCTTTCTCTTTCTGGCTTACTTCACTTAGTATGATCATCTCTAGGTCCATCCATGTTGCTGCAAATGGCATTATTTCATTCTTTTTTATGATTAAGTAATATTCCATTGTATATATGTACCACATCTTCTGTATCCATTCATCTGTCGATGGACATTTAGGTTGCTTCCATGTCTTGGTTATTGTAAATAGTGCTTCAATGAACATTGGGGCACATGTGTCTTTTTGAATTATAGTTTTCTCTGGATATATGCCCAGGAGTGGGACTGCAGGATCATATGTAACTCTATTTTTAGTTTTTAAGGAAACTCCATACTGTTCTCCACAGTGGCTGTACCATTTTACATTCCCACCAAGAGTGTAGGAGGGTTCCTTTTCCTCCACACTCTCTCCAGCACTTATTATTTGGAGACTTTTTGATAATGGCCATTCTGACCAGTGTGAGGTGATACCTCACTGTAGTTTTGATTTGCCTTCTCTAATAATTGGCTATATTGGGCATTTTTTTCAGGTGTCTATTGGCCATCTGTATGTCTTCTTTGGAGAAATGTCTATTTAGGTCTTCTGCACTGCTCACCCAACTCTTATTCCTACCTTTAATTTATCAGTGTTTTCAAAAAGCATTCTTATAAAGTACTTAATTTCAGGTAGGGTAGGGCAAAGAGAGTCCCCAGGCCAGGTCTCTTTCTCTAGGACCGTGGTTCTCAACTGGGGATAATTTTGTCCCTGAGAGCACATTTGTCAACATCTGCAGCCTTTTTTATGGTCATGATGGAAGAGAGGTGCTACTAGCATCTAGTGGGTAGAGGCCAGGGATGCTGCCAAATATTCTATGATGCACAGGACAGCCCCCCAAACAAAGAATTATCTGGTCCAAAATGTCAATAGTGCTGTTGTTGAGAAACTCTGCTCTAGGGGTTTGCAATGATGACATCAGGGCTGGCTTGTCTTGCGTTCAATGAAAACATTATTGCAGATCTCTGTTAAAAGCATTGTTTTCTTTCATTCAAATGTGTTTTAAAATATTTAGAAAATATGGGAGCACATTTCTGGTATGGGTTAAATTATGAAATACATAGTTTAGAGAAGAGATTATTTTCCATAGTGATTAGGTACACATCACAAAGGAGAGACAACTGAATGAGTTAGGATACAATTGCCAGGTAAATATTTTCCTGACTCCAAGGTCAGGAAAGTTCTGGAGAACTCCAAAGTTCTGGAGTTTTACTCAGGGATGGAATTATTCAGGTGAGCTGCTACATTCCCTGCATTTTTCTGCTTCTCATCCAGGGGCAGATGCAGCAACCACTGATGTGGAATCAAGGTTTTTGAGATCCCTCCCCATTATTTGTAGGAAACTAGTTCCCCCAAAGGGCCTGGATCAGCAGTTGGAGTGAGACTGATCAAAGTCTAGACGGGTTAATTACTGAAATATGCGGTTCTGGAATTGCGTCCTCTCTCCCAGGATTGTCTCAGTGACGTAGGCCCAGGAGAGCCTGGCTAGGTGACTCCTGTAACGGGCACAAACTGTAAAGCAGAGTAAACAGTCTTATCTCCCAGTTTGTAGGCCAAGGAACTCAAGTTTAGGGAATTTATATAACGTACCTAGCAATACACAGCTGGTAAGAATTGAAACCAGGCTCTGACACCCCATCTTGTCTCTTTTTTCTTACTGACTTGGTATTTGGAAGGAAAACCAGATCTGAAGTCAAAAATAACACCCAGTTTTCTGTGGCTTTGGGCGAGTATAATGGGCCCCTGCAATTTCTGTAATCCTTTTGAATTCAGACCTCTCTCACTAGGCTTTTGGGAATTCCAGTCTCTCTGTCCACATAGGTGAGTAGAGGTCCCTGGGAGGAGGAGACAAGGACACTACTGAGTGATGGGGAGGGAGGGGCAGCAGGGGCTGATGCCTCAGCTCAGGTTCTCTAAGCTCCGGGGTGAAAGAGGCCGAGAGCAGAGAGAGGGTGATGTGGGCACGGGCCACGCAGGATGGCTGATGTTCAGGGCTGCAGCAGCAATAGCGGCAGAGTCAAGCTAAAGAGAAATTGGACAGAGCAGAGCCCTGGAGAGCATCTTCTTGGCATATGGCAAGTGTCATTCATTCATTCATTCATTCAGCCAGCCAGCTGGCCAGGCAGCCTTCGCTGAGTCCAAATTCTGTGTCAAGTGCAGGGTGGAGCGTTAACATTAACTAAGAGAGGGTGGATCCTTGCCCTCCTGTGGTTTAACAGGGGTGAGGGTGTAGGCTTGAGCGCTGACAACCTGGGTTTGCCTCCCAGCTCTGCCACTTCCTTGGGCAAACTCTTTAACCATTCTGTGTCTTGGTGTCCCTATCTGTCAAGTTGGAACAATAATAGTGTCCCATATTAAAGGGACACTCAGAGCCTTAAATGATGTAATTTAGAAAAAGCACTTAGCACAGTGCCTGACTATATACGGAAGCCCATAAATGTTAGCTATTGTCATTGCTATTAAGTGGTGGCAAGACAGATATGTATACAGGCAATTATCAGCTGTTTGTGGAGTCCTGGTGGGTGATGGAGTTCACTGAAGGAAGATGGAATGGTGAGGTGGGAAACAGGCACCCAAAAAAAGGAAGAAGAAAAAAAAAGAGCCACTATGGCTGTTTTTTTTTTTTTTTCCCCTTTGACTTCTGCTTGGGCAGAGGAGTGAACATGCAGACCACTCTCCGTGAGAGGAGAACTCAGACGCCACTAAGATGGAGTGAGTACTCGCCCACAACCCAGCAGGCACACCTCGTGATCGCCTTGATCTTAGAACAAGCCTATGAGTTAGGTGTCACCATCTAACTGGGTTAACTTCCTGGGGCTGCCATGATAAAGTACCACAAAGCCGGTGGCTTAAGATGACAGAAATTTACTTTTTTACAATCTGGAGGCTGGAAGTCCAGATCAAGATGCTAGAAAGGTTAGCTTCTGCTGAGGCCTCTCTCTTTGACTTGGAGATGACGGCCCTCTTGCTGGATCCTCGCATGGTCCCTCCTCTGTGCGTGTGTGAGTCCCTGGCGTCCTTTTCTCTTCTAATAAGGACACCAGTCGTATTGGATCAGGGCCCCATCCTAACAGCCTCATTTTAACTCAGCCACCTCTTTAAAAACCTTATTTCCAAATATGGTTATATTCTGAGGTACTGGGGTTGAGACTTGGGTGACCAGCTGTCTATGGTTGCCCAGGAATAAGGGATTTTGTAGAGATGGAATTTTCAAATAGGGAGAGTCCCAGGCAAACCGAGGTAAGTGGGTCACCCTACCTTCTTGTACTTGTAGCACAAGTACAGCCCATAACAGCAGGGTGTGCTCCCTCGGGAGCCCTAGGGGAGAATCTGTTTCTTGACTTTTTCAGACTCCAGTGGCTTCCAGCATTTCTGGACTTGTGGCTGCATCACTCTAATCTTTGCCTCCGTGGTTACATTGCCCCTTCTTCTTCTGTCTGTGAAATTTCCCTCTACCTCCCTCTCCTAAGGACCTTTGTGATGGCATTTATGGCCCACCTGGATAATCCAGGATAATTTCCTCATTTTAAATTCCTTAATCGCATCTGCAGAAACCTTTTTCCAAATACAGTAACATTTACAGGTTCCAGGGATTAGGATGTGGATATCTTTTGGGGGGTAATTTTTCAGCCTATGATCATACCTTATTATGGGATGGGATGGGAAAGTGAGGCCCTGCAAGGTGGGGCAACCTGCCCAGTATTAGAACAGAGGCAGAGGCAGGCTTCCAAACACAGGGATCTGAACTCAATCTACTGCTCTTTCCAGTCCAGTCAGCTGTGCCCCAGATGAAAGCAGGATGAGAGAAGGGCCCTGCTGAGGAGGATGCCCTCACCGGGAGGTCCCCCTTCCGAGAGGTTGTGCAGAACAGCTCAGCAAGGACTGTGTGGTGGGAGAACCCCACTCTCAACTACTTGAGGTGAGACCAGAGACTTGACTTATGGTCAGGGAAATTCCTAGAAGCAAGGAATGCAACATGAGCCTCGGATCCAGAGAAACTGAATTTATTTTGGAAAAAGCCTCAGGTGCAAAGGGCCAAGGCTGCTGGAAGAACTCTGGTGATTCTCTTCGGCAGGCTGAGGTTGGAGAGGTGTTTATTCTCTTTGGGAATGAAGCAGTGGACACAGAAGTACTTGCTGGGTCTTGTTCAAAGGGACACTGGGAGGCAACCAGACTCAGTGAGGGCGGCAGCCTGCACTGTGGTTTGGACCTGGGAGGGGAGGATGCCGCTGGGACTCTGGCAGGTGCTACAAGTACAAGAAGGTAGGGTGACCCACTTACCTCGGTTTGCCTGGGACTCTCCCTATTTGAAAATTCCATCTCTACAAAATCCCTTATTCCTGGGCAACCATAGACAGCTGGTCACCCAAGTTCCAGCAGTCATTTGAGTATAAAGAGTGTGTCTAAATGTATTTCAGATGGCAAGGCCAAGGCTACAGCTCTGTCTCCTCAGGGAAGGAAAAGGGCTCTGCAATCTGCCCCCAAAGAGGCAACATAAAAAGAGATGCATTTGCTGGATATGAGCTTGGCTACCCTAACAGAAACTCCAAGCAACAGTGGCTTCAACATAATAGAAGGTCGTTTTTCTTCCACTTAACAGCCTGGGCTCACATAGTTCAGAGCTAGCGTGGCGGTTCCATGGAGCATTGGACCCAAGTGCTTTCTATCTTGCTGCTCCACTATCACTAGGGCGTCACCCTTACTCACAAGGGCCTCCACGCTCACATCTCTCACCCATGCCCCATCCAGATCCTCAGCTCTCCCAACCCCTGTGTAAGCAATTCCCTATATTAAATTCCCTCTGTCTAACTGTCTAGGGAGGTTTCTGCTCTCTTGATTGGATGCTTATTGATACAATCTGTGACTTGAAAATGATAAGAGTGCTTCCATGGTCTCGCAGTGGCTAAGAATCCACCTGCCAATGCAGGGGACACAGGTTTGAGCCCTGGTCCGGGAAGATCCCACATGCCACGGAGCAACTAAGCAGGTGCACCACAACTACTGAGCCCGCGTGACACAACTACTGAAGCCCGCACAGCTAGAGCCTGTGCTTCACAACAAGAGAAGCCACTGTAACGAGAAGCCCGTGCACCACAATGAAGAGTAGCCCCCGCTTGCCACAACTAGAGAAAGCCCGTGCGTAGCAACGAAGACCCAACGCATCCAAAAATAAATAAATAAAAATGATAAGAACTACAGAGACAGGAATGGGCAAGGGAATGCCACAGACATACTCACTGCAGACACATCTCAAGAAGGCAGACAGGAAGAGGGGTGTGGACATTCAGTGGCTAGAACTGAGGCGGGGAAAATGTCTTGCATGTGTTGTCCATGAGTAGTTAGTTTGAGCTGGGTGAAGCTGCAGAGTTTCAGTCTGGGATGCCATACCACTGGGCTCCTGAGTGGAGAATCCAAAGATGGGTGTGGACTCAAAGGGGCTGAGCTAGGGTGAGGAGGACAGGTGGTCCTCAGTAACTGGCTGCCTGGAGGAAGAGGAGTCAATGACAGGAAGGCTCAAGAAGATGCAGGTATAACCAATATTTTATAACAACTATAAATGGAATATAACCTTAAAAACTGTGAATCACTTTGCTGTACACTTGAAACTTACATAATATTGTACATCAACTATATCTCAATAAAAAAAAAAATAAGGTACAGGCAGTGGGACAGTCAGGAAACCCTGGCTGGATGTCCAGGACATTGGAAAGAGGAGGGGAAGGCAGCAGAGTCAGTGAAGGGTGGTGATAAGAGACTCCTGGATGATAAGGTAGGTTGGCAGGGGTCATCAGTTAAAGGTCCCTGATATGGGTTGAACTGTATCCTCCAAATTCATATGTTGAAGTCCTAACACACAGTACCTCAGAATGTGACTGTATTTGGAAAGAGTCTTTAAAGACGTAATTAAGTTCAAATGAGGTCATTAGAGTGAGCCCTAATCCAATCTGCCCGTGTCATTATAAGAAGAAGAGATTAGGACTCAGACATGCATGGAGGGAAGTCCATGTGAAGACATAGTGAGAAGGCAGCCATCTCCAAGCCCAGGAAAGAGCCCTCAGAGGAAACCGAACCTGCTGGCACCTTGATCTTGGACCTCCAGCCTCCAGAACTGTGAGAAAATGAATTTCTGTTGTGTAAGCCACCCAGTGTGTGATATTTGATTACGGCAGCCTTGCAAATTAATACAGTCCCTTACTTACCAAAGAATTTTCAATCCTTTCTAGCAACCTTATCTGGGAGCATTTTGCCTGATCAAACTTTTTTTTCTTTGTTTTCTCTTTTTTTTTTTTTAATTTTAGGGAAATTTAAAAAATAAATAAAAGTCTGAAGAATACTAAATATTCATGCTCTCATTATGCAGAATTGGCAACTGTAAGAACATTTGCCTATTTGTTTCAAGCGCTTTTGATAAAATAATTAAAACTTTACAAATATGGTTAAAGTCCCTTTGACCACAACCTTTTCCTCTCCTCTCCCTCCTCAGAGGCAATCACTATTAAGGAACTGATTTGAATTCTTTCAATCCATGTGTCCATAAAAAACATTTGGAATTGGTTTGTGTGGGATTTTCATCTTTGCAATTGTGCTACATGTCTGGTGACCGTTGGTTCCACCTCTTTCTACCATGTGCAGGGCACATAATACCACTGAACGGAATAGTGACAAGATTATTCCCTGCAGATTCGATGAAAGAGAAGTCTCAGGGTGGGGCTAAATCTTTAATACTTGCTAATTTCCCTTTTTAACAACGAGAAAATATGGGCTCTAAGTTTTCAGCGAGCAAAGGTATCAAGAGAGAGTCTCATACCATTATCATTTTCTATAAATTTATTTTTATGACTACCTTCTATTTAAGGTGAGTGTTATTGGTCTTTCACTTATGACACTAGAATAAAACTAACTAGTAAAATAAAGTATAAAAACATAGGTAGATTTAAATAAAAATATTATGCCAATAATGGTACAGATGGCTTGTGCATATTGAAAATTAGTGAAAAGTGTTCATTAGTGAAAAGTATTCATGAAAATTAGTGAAAAGGAAAGGGTTCAGGCTTCCCTGGTGGTGCAGTGGTTGAGAGTCCGCCTGCCGATGCAGGGGACGCGGGTTCGTGCCCTGGTCCAGGAAGATCCCACATGCCGCGGAGCGGCTGGGCGCGTGAGCCATGGCCGCTGAGCCTGCGTGTCCGGAGCCTTGTGCTCCGCAACGGGAGAGGCCACAACAGTGAGAGGCCCGCGTACAGCAAAAAAAAAAAAAAAAAGAAAAAGGAAAATGTTCATGAACAAGATTTTGGGAAAAGCCAGATAGGACAATGGGCACACGGATATTTCCACTTATTGAGCACTGACTGCATCTGGTACTACGGAATGCATTTTATACAATATTTGTTGTAATCCTACAACAACCCTGAAGAAGGGGTGATAAGCTCCCTTTGCAAATTAGGAAACTAAGGCCCAGAGGGGTGAAGCTGAACTGACACCAGCATTCACATGTGTAAGCTCTGTCTATTACCTTAGAGTCTTGTCTTTGCCTATAAAATGAGGCTGAAAGACCCCTGATCTGATTAATTCAAAGGGCTACTGAGAGGTCAGAATAAAGGCAAGGATGTGAATGTGCTTTGCAACCTGTGAAACGCTGTCCAGGTGCTTCATGGGCTGTGGCTGGTGCAGAGGGACCTACACTTGGTTTAATGCTCTGCTGCTGCCATCTTGAGATTCTTAACACTTTCATCTTTGAAGTGAAGATGAAGTGAAGTGGGACAGTGGAGCATACACAGGAGGCTGAGTCCTGGCCCCTGGGCCCTGTCTAGCCTCCCCTCCCCACCCTCACCCCATATGACTGCCGCCCCCTGCCCAGCATGTTGGATGGCCAAGCTCCACTGTTGATCCGCCCTGGCCTGGTGTGGGTACAGGGACAATCGGAGTCTGGCAGGCCTGGGCCCCGTGGTGTCTCGCACCGGGGGAGGTGTGGCTGCCCTCCCTGGCTTGAGATGCCTGGACTTGTTCGTGTACGCCTGGGCATGGGCATCTTGCCCGCCCTGCCTCCAGGACACAGGGTACCCTGGCACCAAGGTCAAAATCCCTGGGACAGCTGGCCCGAAAGAAGGGGGTATCGGCTTCCCTACTCCCTGCCAGGCCCCATTCTTCATTTTGCTCTGGGTCCCACAAATTAAATAGCCAGCCTTGAGTACCGAATAAGTGCAAGGGAGTCCTCAATGAGTGTGCCCATGAGGAAAAGCAAAAACCCAAGGAGAAAAATCTAGGAGGGAGGAACAGTGTTTAGGGAAGCCTCCCGGGGCAGGAAAGTCCACACAGATAAGGCAGAGCACAGATGAGAGAGGCCCCAAACCTAACTCCTGTCTCACGGCCATTAACTCACAATGGGCATCTGTTTATGCATCTGTAAAATGAGGAGGCTGGACCAGGGGTGGGGCCTGAGCCATGATCCCATCTCTGAGGATAGCATGGGAATCTATGGACTCTCTCCCCAGAAAAGTGCCCAGACCCTCCACATTTTGCATGAAACTTCCGAGCATCACAGCTTCCCAAGGACCCCATGGATGGCCCACGAGGACACTGGGTTAGGAATTTCTGGACTGAAAGTTCTCTGAAGCTCCCGTCAGCCTCCAAACTAGGCAGTAAGAGGCACATCACCTAAGAAGGCTAAGGGCGTGGGCAGCTGGCCGAAATGTTAAAGCTCTAAATGACAGTGAGAAGGAAAACATTAAAAATGGGCAAAAGGGGCTTCCCTGGTGGTGCAGTGGTTGAGAGTCCGCCTGCCGATGCAGGGGACGCGGGTTCGTGCCCCGATCCGGGAAGATCCCACATGCCGTGGAGCGGCTGGGCCCGTGAGCCATGGCCGCTGAGCCTGCGCGTCCGGAGCCTGTGCTCCGCAACAGGAGAGGCCACGACAGTGAGAGGCCCGCGTACCGCAAAAAAACAAACAAACAAAACAAAGCAAAACAAAAAAAATGGGCAAAAGACATCTGTGAAAGGGCAGGGTGAAGAAGGTGGCAGAGTGTTTGGAGGCTATAAAAGCTTCCTGGGAAACCACGCAGTGAGTTTTTTAAATGAAAAAAAAAAAAAAAGGAAAGAAAAAAAGAGCATTCATACTCATGGAGTAGAAATCGATGGCTTAGCAGATAAAGACACGGACCAGGCTTCAGGAGACTTCAGGAAACGGGAGCATTCCGTGCAGCAGAGCTGACTCACGAAATGTTTGCACTAACCGGCCTCTGGGGAACTTACCTAAATTCCGTGGTGGGAGTGACAGCTGCTAGCCTGGTCTCGAAAGGGCCACTGATTGATTTCTGGGGCCAGCTGGCCAAAGCTGTGGAAAGAAAGAATGGGTAGGCAACTCCAGGGCCTTGGGGAATAGTAAAGAGGGAGGAGGGGGGCAGACATTTGAAGTGAGCGAGGCAGCAAAGGGCATGGCAAAATGCTTCAATTCGGAATGGAAGACCAGCGTCAGGGGAAACGCGCAGAGAAGTGACGCACGCGGTGGGGGAGAGGGCAACCACGGGAAGGGCAAACATGAAAATGGGAATGTCTGATCATCAGGAGAGATGTGATAAATGGATGGTTTTGTGTGTGGGAGAAGACCTAAATGCCTGAGTTACACATTTCATCATTTAATTGCACAATTTGTAAGAAATTAACAACCTGCCCAAAACAAAACCAAATGTTACCCGTGGACACCTGGATCGCAAAAGAAGGCTCTCTGAGGAGGGGACCAGGCTGAACACATGGTGGAATGATTTTTCCAGAGCGTAGGTCCCCTGAGAGCGAGGACCCCAGGTCAGAAGGAGCATTGAGAGTCAGAGCTCTGGGTTTACATCTGTGCTCTCACTCTCAGCTCTGTGATTGCAGTTACTGAAGTTGCTTAAATTGCAGTTTCGTCAAAGGAGAAAGTATTCTTTGTCATGCCTGTGCCCAAGGTGGTTAACAGGCTCTATGGAAAAAATGTGTGCGTTAATAGCCTTGTACACTGTAAATCACTTCAAATGTAAGACATCATTTCTTTGCTCATTTATTTGTTTATTACCAGTCCGAGTACTCCCATTATCCCAGCTAAACGGAAAGTGTTTGCACAAAGTTAAACAAAGTCAAAATACTATAACAATCCAGGCCACTTTGTCCCTCATTTTATGACCGTTATCAGTGAAGCGTGGGCTGGAATGTGGCTTCTCCAGTCATTCTTTCAGCTTATTCTTTTATTGGCTCCATCATTCATTCTCCTCATAGTGGGTGATACCCTGCTGAAGGCCAGACATCTTGGGGGTCCCCAGAGGGTGGAACACGACGTTTTCTGTCTGGGGGAAGCTCATTGGTTAGCAGGACTTTTATGTCCCCACAATGGCAGGAGAAAGAATTTTCCCCACCTCCTTTTACCTCAATTGACGTGGAGCACATCGAAGTAGAATTTTTGACAAGCCAAAGCAGGTTCTAGAGATTACCTTGACTTCTGCCTGGGCCCCGGCTGGCTTTCCTCATTTTTTTTTCATTTTCCTGACACTCATCTCAGTTTTTTGCTTAGTGTGTAAATTAACCCCATCTTTGGAAAGACCACTTTTTTGTTGTTGTTCCAATTTGTCACGGCGGTAAAATACAACACTCTCTCCTGGAGCTGCAAAGTCCTTAAGGACAAAAGCTCCTATCTCCCAAATTAACTTCTACTCTAAATCCCACAGCTCAAAATATGTTGAAGTGCTGGCCACGGGAGTTGATTATGGCTCTGGGGGAACACAGTGCATATCAACATTTCTCCTTAATCCCGCTCCTTCCTCTGGGCGACTTCCAAAGCCAGAGCTGAGAACATGAAAAGCCAAGTTAGAACCACGGTCGTGTCCTTTGGAGGTTGATCGCAGGCAGATGGGGAAGGATGGGGAAGGATGGGGAGGTTTACCCGGGGCCACAGGAAGTCCCGCAAAGAAGTAGAAGGAGAGCATCTGTCCCTGTGAGACACGGGTACCGTCCCATGGGAGGCGCCACAGGCTTCTTTCAGCCACACTCTGAGGAGCACAGTGGAGACAACACTTAACTGTGGTCCTGATGCCCCCTTCCAGCCTGGGGACTATTTGCTTAAAAAGAAGAATCTATTGGTAATATCCCCCAGCCAGCTCCGTCCGATGCCAACCTCAACCCACTCAGCCCCCCACCACTCCCTGGCGTGGTTCTTGCCCCGTCTCTAATTCCTTCCATTACACCACCTTGAAGCGCTTTTTTTTTTTTTTAAATATATATTGGAGTATAGTTGATTAACAATGTTGTGATAGTTTCAGGTGTACAGCAAAGTGATTCATTTATACATTTTCCCATTTAGGTTGTTACATAATATTGAGCAGAGTTCCCTGTGCTATACAGTAGGTCCTTGTTGGTTATCTATTTTAAATATAGCAGTGTGTACATGTCAATCCCAAACTCCCTAACTATCCCTTCCCCCCACCCTTCACTCCTGGTAATCATAAGTTCATTCTCCAATTCTGTGCCACCTTGAGGTTTTTTTTTTTTTTTTAGGTAAGAAGTGGATTTATTTATAGAGAAACACACTCCATAGACAGAGTGTGGTCCATCTAAGAAGGCAAGAGTGGCTCCAGGGTATGCGGTTGTCAGTTTTTATAGGGGTGGGTAATTTCATAGGCTAATGAGTGGGAGGAGTATTCCAACTATTTCAAGGAGGGGCGGGGATTTCCAGGAATTGGGCCACCGCCCACTTTTTTTTTTTTTTTTTTTTTTTTTTTTGCGGTACGCGGGCCTCTCACTGCTGCGGCCTCCCCCGTTGCAGAGCACAGGCTCGGATGCGCAGGCTCAGCAGCCATGGCTCACGGACCCAGCTGCTCCGCGTCATGTGGGATCTTCCCAGGATCTTCCTGGACCGGGGCATGAAACTGTGTCCCCTGCATCGGCAGGTGGACTCTCAACCACTGCGCCACCAGGGAAGCCCTTGAGTTAATTTTTGTATATGGTGTAAAGTCAGGGTCCAACTTCATTCTTTTACATGTGGATGTCCAGTTTCCTCAGCACCGTTTGTTGAAAAGTCTGTCCTTTCCCCATTGAATGGTCTTAGAACCCTTGTTGAAAACCAGTTGTCCATATTAAATACCTCTTCCCTTGAAGTCTTGTCTCATCCACTTTTCTCACCTTGGAACCCTTGTCACATCACAAGCATCAGTTCAGTGCAACACCTCAGGGTCCCACTTCTGTTAAGAGACTCTTCCTGTTTTGCTGCTGTTCACTTCCGAGGCCATTCCTGAGGCAGACAACTCCGTATCACCTCCAGCAGTGTCTTCCAGTATGAAATGTGGCCCCTGAAGGTCCCAGACAAGGTTTCAGCAGCCTTCCAACCTGGGTTAGCAGCTTGCTTTCACCCCTAAATGTCACAGAGGCCATAGGGAGGAGACCAACAGAGTGGGGCCAGGGCTCTCAGCCCCCAGCCCACAGACTGAGTGGATGTACTGTTTCTAAGCATGACTGTCACATGATCCCACCTGGGTAATTTCTCACTCTGCCCCATCCCTGAACCCTCCCCCCAATCCTGAGCAAGAGGCAAACCTATTAGAGAGTAAGACTTGCATCTTCTCGTCATGTCTTAACAGTGCAGGAAGTTGTAGAAAAGACACGTGGGCTTCTGGGGTCCTGTGAAACTGAGCAGGTCAGCTTTTAAGATTTATGGGCCGTAGGCTTATTCTCAAAAGTATGACCTTTATCTTCACTGTGTCTAGCCAAACAAATTGCTCATTCCCTAGAGCTAAATTGCCAAAAGCAAACATTTCCTCCACACAACATCTCTGTGACATCCGTGTTGATGATCCATCTATTATTTTGATCTATGACAGCACCAAGGGGTGGTTTGTTGAAAGCAGGGAGTGGGCTTTAGCTCATTCTCTGTAATCTTCACCAATACCTCCCCAAAATCTAAGAAAAAAACATTGCTTTCTTTGCAAACACAGCTGCAAGACATATCCACAAAATCTCCTTCCCATCAGACTGCCCCCACCCTCCTGTGTGAGAGCTCTGGAGCCAGGGCTGCCCTGATGGCAAAGCCACACCATCTCCTTCTCCTTAAGGCCATAACTTTGCTCCACTGTCATCTACCAGGCAGATGCTCCAGCTCCAGCCATGCTCTGATTACACTCTCTTTAGCTTATTGCTTCCCTCCATCTGCTGATTCAACTTTTCATAATCACTGGGATCTGTCCCAAGGGAAAGCAGCCCAAGGCAATGGTGGGGCATGTGGGCTGTGATCCTGGCACGGAAAGTCACCAGCTGTGCCACATTGTCCAAGTCACTTCCCCTCTCTGTTCCTCTCAGCTCCTCCATCAGCTGAATGAGGGCAGCACAACCAATAATTTCCCATTTCCGGTTCTTCAAGTCCACGGTGGCATCTACTTTTGCATCCCTAAATCCTGTCTAGATGCCGCAGCAACCAGCCCATTTCTGGGTCTTCAGCACTAGGAATGGTTTTGTCCCCTGACTTTGTGCCCTTTGCTGCCTATGCTTGGCCGTAGCTCATCCTGACCATCTGCGTTCCCTGTCAACATCCCTCGGACGGTGAAGTGTTTCTGGAATCTGATTGGGTCCCAAGTTGTGCTTTGTTAGATCATTACCAGATTCACACCCTTTAATCTGAACTGACTCTTACTGTCGCTGAGAACTCCCTTTATGTATCTCCGAAGAATCATTATTACACACCTCACTTTGTCGATTTTGAACGTTTTTCCTTACCCCGTTTTTAGCAGATGTTCTTTATTTTTTAATTGAAGTATAGGTGATTTACAATGCTGCGCCAGTCTCTGCTGTACAGCAAAGCGACTCACTTACACACATATAGACATGCTTTTTTTTCCTATTCTTTTCCATTATGGTTTATCACAGGATATTGAATATAGTTGCCTGTGCTATCCAGTAGGACCTTGTTGTTTATCCATCCGATATATAATAGTTTACATCTAGCAGACTTTCTTGGTGTTGGGTCCACATCTTCTCAGCTAGTATCCTTTTCAGGCATGCTTCCAATTGCCGGCATCCTCTCTGCCAGTGTGCACGCTACAGTCCACTAATGTGTCTGCAGGGTGTAGCCCTTGGAGGCAGCCCTAAACCACTGACAGATGGGAGCTGGGAGATAAATTCCCTGGCTCCCTCACCTCTCCTGAAGGATAACTGTTCTCTGCTGATTCCCAGACTTCTCCACTGCTTGAAGCGCCCACAGCAGTCACCAGCCTGAGCGTACACATCCATTACTGGCTACTTTCCCTTCCCTGTCTCACTTATCTGCTCCCTTCCTGCTGCTTCACGGAATCAACTCCCAAATAAACTACTTGTCTCAAATCCTTGTCTCAGAGTTTGCTTTTGGGGTTACCCAAACCAAAACACCATCTCTCTTCATCTCTCTCCCTCACGGCTGATAACATCTCCTATTGTGTGCAGAACATTGAGGACAGCTGAGTTTATGTGAAGAGCTCTATAACCTCATCCACTCACCTCTGTATCCTTAAAACTTCCAAATATATCCATATATCTTAACTTTGAGAGGGAAGGGTGAGGGAAAAGCTGGCAACTCCTGTCTACCTTTTCTTGGGAGTCCTTTCCACCTTGTGGTCCTTTCCCCCACTCTGCTCCTTCTAGCACCTTTCTTCCTTTTCTCTGCTAACTCCTTCCTTTCTGTCTTTAACCTGTTGGGGACCCCCCCTCCAAATTTCCTCAAACCTGTCCCATAAGCTACTGACCTTCCCTTCACTCGGAAGCTTCTCAGTAGAATTGTAATACTCTTAATCTTCATTTTGGCGCTAGCTACCCTGTCCTCCCTCCTTTGTGACCTGGCTTCCACCTAGGTCACTCTGGGAGCACTATGCCAGGGTCATCAATTGTGCCTTATTTTCCAAATCCATTGATCTTTGCTTGGCCTTATCATATTTTTCTCAACTGCTCATCTTTTCTGGACTTTAACCTGTTTGTCATACTGGGCTCCACATAATGTTGTAAAGCCCTATTGTGATCACATTACTCTCCTGCTAAACATTCTTTGAGGATAATGGATAAAAACAGTTTTCTAATCCTTGCATTTCAAGTCCTCTACAACTGGCCTCTAGCTTTCCATCTCATCTTGCAAATTAACCACCTCAGGCAACTGGTCTACTAATTAGCTTCAAAATATGTCCATTTTTATCCATTCTTGCCTTCCAGAATTCCCTCAGTCCAAGATGCCCTCATTTCCTCTTCTTTTTCATGTGAGCCATTCCTCGAGTCCTCATCCAGGTCCATTCCATCCTCATTATAAAGTCTTTCTCATTTTCTTCCATCCCTATTGCCTCCTCTAAACTCCCATGGGCATTGGTCTTCCTTCCTTCCTTCCTTCCTTTCTTTTTCTTTCTTTCTTTCTCTTTCTTTCTTTCTTTCTTTCCTTTCTTTCTTATGCCTTGCCTCTCCAATGAGGCAGGGACTGTGTATAACCCTAGACTCTGATGTATGGCATTCATGTGTGTTTGCTGATGTTGACAAAGATGAAATAGAACATCTGTTCGTCCTGATGAAGTCGTATACTTGCCAGGCTGCACTTCCCTCTCTGGTGGATGGCAGGATGGAGACCCCTTTCCTGCACACAGTGTGGAAGTGTTTATCTTCAGAGACTCTCCCCTCTTCCCTCCTTGGGCATCACTCCAGCCTCCTACCCTAGGTTTATACCAGCAGAGCCTGGTATTAGCTTACTTTCTATAACATTCCTCTGGGAACTCCTGGGAAGTATGAACCCTATATTATCTTTTGATAGATGAGGGCATGAAGGCCTCAAGAGGGAAGGCAACTTGTCCCAGGCCACAGTGCTGGTAATAGGCAGAGTCATGATGAGAAGTCATGTTTCCTACATGCCAATCCAGGATGTGCTCCTGCAGGCCTGGGTGAAAATTCAACTTTAATCCACACGGGGCGAAATGAGAGGCTGCACAGTAACTTTGAAAAGACCACAGCTTTGGAGGCACCTGGGTCTGTCACTTACTAACTCTTTGACCTTGGGCAAAGCATTTAATTTTTTGGAACATCAGTTTCCTCATGTATAAAAGTAGGTATAGTAGCATCTGCCTCCAAGAGTTACCACGAGAATTAGATTAGATGCCGTGTAGAATAACACATGGGGGGAGACACAGCGTATCGCCGAGGGCGCAGGCTTGATTTTGAATCCTGACTCTGCCATTTCTTGGCAATATAACCTAGGGTAGTTACTTGACCTCAGAGATAAAGACCTTGATTTCCCTATGTGTAAAGGAGGATAATCATCATACTTGCTTCATAGGATTAAAGGGGAATAAGCCTATGTGGCCCTCAGCACAGTGTCTGGTACACGGTGAGCCTCCCACAGTTATAGACAGTCCCACCGCGTCTGGCGCTCACCAGACATTCAAGGAACGTTCGTTTCCTTCTTCCCTTCACAAGCAAATGCCATAAACATGGTAATGGGAACCACATTTTAACTATTAGAGACAGAGAGACAAAAACGTTTTCTGGGACTTTAGGACATTTTAAGCAACTACTGTCCTAATTACCAGCCCTGTTCTGTTATTTGTATTTGGGTCTCTCTCCCGCACTGATCTGTGAGCAGCTCCAGAGTGGGGTCCTGTCTGTTCCTCTTTGCTTTTCCCGCATGGGGGAACAGTATTGGGTACACAGTAGGTGATCAAAAGTGCTGAATCGGGCTTCCCTGGTGGCGCAGTGGTTGAGGGTCCGCCTGCCGATGCAGGGGACACGGGTTCGTGCCCCGGTCCGGGAAGATCCCACGTGCCGCGGAGCGGCTGGGCCCGTGAGCCATGGCCGCTGAGCCTGTGCGTCCGGGGCCTGTGCTCCGCAACGGGAGAGGCCACAACAGTGAGAGGCCCGCGTACCGCAAAAAAAAAAAAAAAAAAGTGCTGAATCATTGTCATAAATTGGGTCTTTAGGTACATTTGAAGCAGTGCATGAAAAAGGTAATACCAAATAGTATGAATATTTACTTGGTGGAACATAAATATAACATCATAAAATACTAGGGACTTCCCTGGTGGTCCAGTGGTTGAGACTCCATGCTTCCAATGCAGGGGACACGGGTTTGATCCCTGCATGGGGAACTAGGATCCCACATGCCGTGCGTGGCATAGCATGGCATGGCATAAAATAAAATAAAATAAAATCCTAGAGTGTGTCAGGCTCTGTTCTGAGTGCGTGATGAGTTTTTCAGTGCTTGCCACAGACCCGGTGAGGTGTGTACTGTTATTATGTCCATTTTACAGAAGAAAAGACTGAGGTACTTGCTGGAGGTTCTGTAACTATGGAGCAGAAGAAGCAGAATTAGAATCCAAGCAGCTTAACTATAGAGCCTGGTCTTCTAGCAACTGTACTGTTCTTTCTGTGCCCCCACGTTGTGCTCAGGCAGTTGTGAGGATGAAAAACAGCCCTGCACACAGCCAATCACTATTAGCTCCTAACAAAAGTCCCACCTACTCACATAGCTCAGGCCATCAGAGATCTGTACTTGGCAAGCTAGTAAGGCAAGAGAGATCACTTTTGACAGAAGTGTTTGCAATAATAATAGAATTAAGAAAAAAAAAAGCAGTTTTGCTGACTAATTAGCTGAACTCTCCTTGCACCTTATATTTCCATCTCTGCGCCCATGACCATGCTGAGCAGTGGTATAGTTCTTTGCATCCGTATCTGTCTTCCTGACTGGTCCGATGACCTACTTGGGAAAAGAGACCTGATCATTCCTTAATAATCTTTCCATTTCCTGCCGTGCCTAGGACAGTGCTTGGCACGGAATAAGCATTCCATAAATAGTTGTGAAATTTTTGAACGAAATTAAATCTTCACAGTGGAAAAAGAAGAATGAAATAGTCCATGAAAAAGCAGAAAGTAATCTGTAAGATCATAGTGCCAATGATTTAGGAGATTTTATGTCTCCTTTTCATTAGGCAAATAATACATGTTCGTGGTGGAAAAATGAGACAACAGAGACAGGCAAAGAGAAAAATGTTGAAATCGCCTATGATTCCATGATTAACATTTTAACTTATTTTCTTCCCCTTCTCCTTTCTGCTTTGTCTCTGCCCCTGCTGATCTCACATACAGACAGTGTGTGGCAATGATAGCTGCATATGACCTATTTTCTGGCTTCTTTTCCTTTTTTTTTTTTTTTTTTTTGGCGGCGCCGTGGGGCTTGGGGGATCTTGGTTCCCAGGGAGGGATTGAACCCAGGCCATGGCAGTGAAAGGGTCGCGTCCTAACCACTAGACCACCAGGGAATTCCCTGGCCTTTTTTCTAACTCAATTTTCTATGGGTTTTATTTTCATTCATCTGTTTAATAGGACATCTTTACTATTAATATTCATTGTAGAAAATTTGGAAAATCAAAAGCTGGGAACAAAAAACAGAAATAAAACAATCCCAGAGCCTAGAATTAAGGTCTGGGTTCTCTCTCTCTCTCTCTCTCTCTCTCTCTCTCTCTCTCACACACACACACACACACACACACATATAATAAAATTGAAATTACATGCACAGTATGAATCACCATGGTTGTTATTCCATTAGGTGGATGTACCATGTATATTTTTAAAGTGCTGTGGGCTACTTAGTGATGGACAAACTCTCAAAAGTTCAAGGTCCAAAGGACGATTCCCTTGTGGGCCAATGTTTTTTCTTTTTAAAACAACCTTATTGAAGTAGGACTTATATACCACTATGTTCACCCCCTAGTAAGTTCCATGAATTTTAGTAAATTTATACAATTGTACAACCATCATCAAAATCCAGTTTTTAAATATTTCCATCTCCCATAATGGGAAATTCTGATCACTTTAGACAGGCTTAAGAGGAGATGGGTCTGAGGACCGGAATCATCTTTCTATAGATCCAAACCCCACACAGACACCTCTTCTCCCCAACAGGGTCACGCTGTAGGTACTGAGATCAGGAGTCAGGAAACCTGAGTTGCTGGTGTCCTTAGAAGTGGCGCCATCACCTCTCTGCCTGGGTCCCCATCAGGGAGGCAGAACTTCCCATGCCATGATTTATCGGATAGCTTTCTTTATGGCCTGGCCACACGGCTTGTGGGATCTTTGTTCTCTGACCAGGGGTTTAACCCAGGCCATGGCAGTGAAAGCACCAAGTCCTAACCACTGGACCACCAGGGAACTCCCCTATCAGATAGTTTTAATGTTGCATCTGGCATCCATTCCTTCCTTCCCTCACCATTTCTCTCCCCTACCCACCAAGGCTGAGAAAAGCTGCAGCAGCTCATGGCTCAGGCATCTCTGAGCATCTTGTCATTTAGACACCAGCTCCATTTTTTTCCACCCCTGCTTGCCCACAGTCTGGTCTTCACCCTGTGAACAGAGGGATCCTGGTCCAAACCTAATCAGAGCTGGTCAGTCTCTGACTCAAAACCCTCCCACGGCTCCCCCATCACACTTGGAATAACAGGCAGACTCCTGATGTGGCCTTTAGGGTACCTGCTCAGTTCTCCAACCTCTTCTCTGTTCACTCTTCTCAGCCTCACTGGTCTTCTTGCTGGTCCTAGAATGTGCCACACTTGTTTCCACCCCAGGGCCTTTGTACTTGCTACTCCCTTTTCCTCCTTTCATTTAGTCTCTGTTCAAATGTCACCTACTTGGAGAGGCCTTCCCTGAATGCTTACCTTAAAATAGCCCTGCCCACCTCCCCCCATCACTTCCTATCCTTTTCCCTTGCTTGTTACGTTCACTTTATATAGCGTGACTTGCAGTTATATGTTAAGCTCAAACATTCATTGAGTGAATGAATGATTAACTGACACACAATTTGCTCTGACTTATGGAGATCTACCTATAACAAGTATGATCTAGAGGATCTGAATATGTAATGGAGTGTGTAAGAAGGCTGTGAATCCTCACTGGGGGAAGGTGGTCTCTGATGTTTCACTGTCTGCCTTCAAATCCACCACATATTAGCTATTTTCACCTGTAATTAGGGGCTATTTATAATGCCAACCTCTGAGGCCTTTGTGAAGACCAATGGCCATAATGCATGTAAAATACTTACCACTTGTAGGATGCATTTTAAGAAGTTAGCTGCTATCTTCATCATCATCATGATCGTCCTCACTCTACTTGTCAAATTAGGGACCTCAAATATTGACAGCGCTTCATGAGAGCTGCTTTGGCGTCACGTAAAGAATTACATGGGATGCTGTCACTATTCCTATAGAGTAGAGCTGTTGTTCTCAAAGTATGTTCCCTGGATCAGCGGCAGCAACGTCACCTTGGGAGCTTGTTAGAAATGTAGCTCCTCAGGCCCCAGTCCAGACTTATGGAATTGGAAACTCTGGGTGGGGACCGACAGTCCATGTTTTAACAAGCCCTTGGGGTGATTACGATGCATGCTTAAGTTCGAGAACCATTTGGACGTGGCAGACAACTGGTACGGACAGGCTGAGTCAGGCTCGCAGATGTTTATGCTTGGCCTGCAATGATGGTTAAAAATTTTGAAACTAGGTGTCAATGTTTAAAATTTTGGAGATCTCACATAAAATCTCAGATTCTCAGCTTCTCTGTTGGCAGTAGAGTAGTAGAGTGGAGTAGTAGCTGCCCCTTGAAACAGAGCAAGTGTTCTCCCATTTGCGTCATCCAATCCTACTCCCTGTGGCAGGGTGGCAAGCTTTGCTCATTCCCTTTACCTGTCTCGACCCTGTGAAACACCTGTAACAGAAGTGTTTCTCGATAAAGGGTGTTAGATATCATTCAATAGGAGCCCCAACTTGCACAGATGAGGAAGCAGAACTCATGGAGGGGAGGTGACATGGGTGGCTGTAGGGCCAAGTTCAAACCGAGTACAAGGTGATAGGACTCTCAGACCTTTTGTCTTGGGGGAACTGAGGCAAAGGGATCAGCTGATTGAATTAGCACCTCCTAGAGCCCCTCGTCCTGCCAGCCCAGCCAGGGACTCCAAAGTTAAGCCACTGAGACGCTTTCAAGGATGAGACTCTAGATGATACAGACCATTTCCCTTTGCCTTGGCGTTTGGGCAAGCTGGTGGAGAGGGTCTGTTAATTTGCTCTGCTCTCAACCTGACAAATACGCTAGGTGGAAAAGAGGGATGGGGGAGGGGGCTGTGCTAAAGAGCGTCCTGGACATCTGCAGGGGCCCAGCCTGGACATCAGTCTTTCTCATGCAAAGTGGGCATCCCTCAGTGCTATCAGACGGGAAGCTGGAATGAACAAAGCCAAGGGGCCAGTGGCTAAAGTAATGATGGCTGAAGCTAAGTCTGCTTAATCCTGAGCAACCTGGGTTATTTATTTCACTTAGCAGAGGGGGAAGGGGAAAGGGAGATGGAGAAGGGAGGGGAGGAAAAGGAGGAGGGCCCTGCAAGGCCAGAGGTGGTCTCCAGGCCTCCAGGGAAACTCCTTCCTGCAGACCCTGGCCGGCCCTGCGGGCTGAGCCCTGCTCCCGCTGAGACACAGTCTTTCCTCTACCAGCTCCGTGTATTACTTCCTTCTCGAGCACCTCTTCGACTCCTCACTGTCTCAGTGACTCCCCTTCCAGGTATTCTTTCCAGATTCTTTCCTTTTCCTCCTCCCTCCAGGTTAACCCGACTACCCCCTCAGGAATGTCTTTCCCTCCGAAGTGATGCAGACCCTGACCTATACTCCCCTCCATAACTGAACCCAAAGCCTGCTTCTGCCGTTTCTTCTCGGGGCTCTGACTATACAAAGCCAAAGCTCCCCTCACTAACCCTCCTCTTCTCCTGGTCCCGGGACCGCTGATATTCGGGGACAACTCTGCTGTCTTCCACTTGTTTGGTACCCAAAGCACTTTTCTGGTGTCCTACAGTGGAACAGGGCTGGGAGGGGAGGAACGGGGCCTCTTGGGGATCAGGGACAGAGAAAGGCTGTATCTCTGGGATCCCGAGGAGGAAAGGAAGGGAAAGGAAGTGGTGAGTGTGTGAGGAAGACAGTAAGTGGTGTTTGTTTGGGGGTCTGAAGGAGCAAGGGTGTTGACAATTAGGAAGGGTAGAATTATGAGGAATGGTGATTTAACCAAAAACAGTGGTTTCAAAGTTTTTTGACCATGACCCACAATAAGAGATATATTTTACATTGCAACAGTGTACACATGTGCACACACACACACAACTGAAACCCTAGTTTCACAGAGCAATACTTACCCTTACTATTACATGTGATACACTAATATTTTCTATTATTTTCGTCCTTTTTTCCTACATACCTGTCTTTTGTTGTGTAATTATAATATTTATGTTAAAAGTGTACTATTATACCTATTAAAGTGATTTAACAGCCCACTAGTGGTTCGCAACCGTAGATTGAAAAGCAATGACCTGGGGACTTCCCTGGTGGCGCAGTGGTTAGGATTCCACCTGCCAATGCAGGGGACACGGGTTCGATCCCTCGTCCGGGAAGATCCCACATGCCACAAAGCAACTAAGCCCATGAGCCACAACTACTGAGCCTGCGTGCCACAACTACTGAAGCCCGTGCACCTAGAGCCCGTGCTCCACAACAAGAGAAACCACCGCAATAAGAAGCCCCGTGCGCCACAACGAAGAGTAGCCCCCAATCTTTGCAACTAGAGAAAGCCCACACGCAGCCATGAAGACCCACGCAGCCAAAATAAATAAATAATTAATTTAAAAGAGAAAAAAAGAAAAGCAATGAAGGTTGACTGTTGGGAATGAATTTATTACCCATCTCTCTCTGAACTTCCTTTTTATGACAGTGAGAGCCATCCCCTACAGAAGGCAACAATGCAACCAATAGCCTGATAAAAATGTCTATGATTATTATGGCCATTTTGAAAAAAGATTGTTTTTCAAAGTTTTGACCTTAAAGGAACAAAAGTCCTTCTAAGGGGAGCTTGCATTTCTCTCTCCATGCCTTTGAGATGTAAGTGTTCTACCTGGTCTTCTAGATCGTCTCCAATTTTTATGACTGAGCAAAAAAAAAAAAAAAAAAAAACCAAGGAAAAGAGGCCTTTTTTAAACTCAAACTGCAAAAAGGACTCTCTTGCCTAATCTCCTTAAAATTGCTTGTCAAGGGCAAATACAGATTTTAAAAGTCTTCTCCACGAAAACAATGAAAGGCTTAGGCCATTTGAATGAGTAGACTTAATTTATTCCAAATAAATAAACTAGTAAGTTTTGTATCGTACCTAATTCACGACTAAAGTTTTAAAATGAAAACTATAAGACCTCTGTCTGTGTCTCTCTGTAGGTACGTATGTCTATGTACGTACGTTATATATTTAGCATGTTTCTACCTCTAGATAGTATTGCCAAAATTAATTTGTAAAGAAGTTCTATTGAATTGGCTTAAAGAAAATGAGCACTTATACAAATTCTCAGAAATATAGTAGAAACTAATCCAAATGAATTTCAGGTTCACATAATCTGGGAAATATTTAGTATTAAACTAATATTCACTATTAAAGCTAGTTTAAGCTTTTTGTCTTAATACAGACATGTCTTTAGAGTTATCAACATTAAGTATAATACTTTTATTGTACCTAGGTTTACTAAAAATCAAATAAGTTCATATTATTTCTGTTACAGAATTTGTCATCAAGAAAAATAACCTGAAAAAAAAAAAAAAAAAAGAAAAATAACCTGGTATGATATTTTCATAAGTAGAGTAAGTAAATGTAAATGAGATAGTTTTTAGGTGAACTCTTTATGAATAATTATGTTTTATGATGTGTCTATCTAAAAATAGTTTCTTCAGGAATTCTCTGGCGGTCCAGTGGTTGGACTCCGTGCGTCCACTGCAGGGGGCACGAGTTCAATCCCTGGTTGGGGAAGTAAGATCTCACACGGCATGGGCAAAAAAAAAAAAAAAAAAAAGTTTCCTCAAATCATTTTGGTAACTTGAAACTTTAGAGTTTTGCTAGATTAAGTAAATGATGGAAATTTATTAAATACTTAGATCGTTCCCAAATAAAATAAGATACAGAAGCATTGACTAAACATAGACTTCCTTTTACAAGGAAACTAAAGATATTTGGGACTATTAGTAGATATGCTTGTTGCCATGCTGAGAAATTTTCTATAAAATAGCACATGTTTTTAGAGACTATAAAATGTATTTATGTTTGCCAATCTATTGAACGCTAATATAAAAGATAGTTCATAATTGATTACTTCTTTTCAATAGAAATTAAGGTTTCTAAGTGTTAAAATTCTAATTAATATATGTAATTAAAATTAATAAGGAAAACACCTTTGTATATATGGAAATTTTTAAGAAAAGGTATAAGAAATGAAAATGCATTTTGTTAAGGGAATAGAAAGTGATTTTGTCCTAAATCTGTCTATTTCTAAATGGGAAAGAGAACAAGGGGCAAACTAAAATGGATATAGAAAGTTGTAGAAGGTTTATGGAAAAAAAAAAGGAATCTTTGGAATGGAAATTTATTTGTGGTCAGGACTGGCTAAGATTGGAATGAATTTAATTAAGTAAATGAGTTTTTTTTTTTTTTTTGCGGTACGCGGGCCTCTCACCATCGCGGCCTTTCCCTGCCCGGGAGCACAGGTTCCGGACGCGTAGGCCCAGCAGCCATGGCTCACCGCTCCAGCGGCATGTGGGATCCTCCCGGACCGGGGCACGAACGCGTGTCCCCTGCATCAGCAGGCGGACTCCCAACCACTGCGCCACCAGGGAAGCCCCATACCTTTGTAAATAAAGATGAAACATTTATCTTTTTCTCCCTACCTGAGTCCTCCAGAATTTGGAAACTCTTACTGAGTATTCTTATTTTGATGGCAATATAGTAATTTGTGTAAATTCAGTTAGAATCTGTTTTCCTTATAACAAGACACAATTGGAAACTTTGGTTATGTTACCAAGATTTTGACTGGAATGTCTGAGAGAAACATGCATAGGCTCAGATATCACCAGAAGCTTTAAAGAGCTAAGATTGATTTTATAGAGCCAATGAAGACCTATGGAAAAACAACCCGGTACCTTACTTACAAGGTTCCCAGCAGCCTTTACCAGGGAGTAAGGAAGGGCACTTCCTGCCCCGTGCAGGAAACTCAAGATATGTTGGGGACCTCAAGAAGCGAGGAATTCACATAAATCCATAGGTATTGCAGATGAAATCTGGTGGTAAGTCCTTTGATTTCGCTTTCCTGGCCCCAAGAGGCCTTTAAAAGTTCAATCTGATATTTTTATGAAAAACTCCAGCAAAGTAAATTTAAAAGAGCCTATAAGATCAATTGCTATTCTTGTTACATTTATGTAAATAATCAGGCCACATTTATTGAAACCATACTTATTTTGCAAACAAATCAGTCTTAATTTGACTATATTTGATGTAAATAAGGGTGATTTTTAGAGAGAAAAATTGTTTCAATGTCATGCCTTCATGGACATTAGGGTCTAGTGCCTTTCATTTTCTTTGGGGGTTTGGTATTTACCTGTAAACTGGATTAGATCTTAAATTCTCATTTCTTCCAGTATCTACGACTCTCCAAACTAACCTTTCCAGTTTTTCTCCCATCATTTTAACTTGGAGTCACTGAGAACTAAAACTGCCCTTTACCTAAACACCCGATGACGTCATCCGAGACATCTCAAATGCCAAAAGATGCTTCAACCTTGACATCTAGAAATCTCCTTCAGCTGGCTCCCCTCTGGTCTGTTGGCTTAGTGCCGTCCAAATTGCAATTAGTTGCACTAATCATCGTTCTAATCGTTCTCTCTATGTCGTTGTTAAACTGTTTAGGCCTTGTGTGTTTCACCGCTGTACTATGACACCCACCAGAGAAATAACGATAGCTTGACATGTGGAGGTGACTGCTCCCTCCTATAAGATTCCTCCTGATGGAGATCCATGCCTATTTTGAACACTGCCTAAGACTCTCTTCGTGGATAGCTCCTCGTTGCTCAAATATGGCTGTAAACTCTCTATAAGCAGACCTCTCCCACAAACCCCCTCTCTCCCCGCTCCTTGGAACACAGCTCTCTGGGAACGAGCCTTCCCAGTGCTGACAGAGTTCATACTGATGCCCAAAACCCAAGTGGTTGATCATTGATGCTTTCTAGGGAAAGATCTCAACCAAAAGGGAGACATGTGAAAGGAAAATCAAAATGGAGTTAGTATTGCTAAGAGAGCTCTCTAAAATGGATCTGGGAGGCCATTAAGGAAGTGTGACTTATGCATGTCTCAGCCTGGATGGAATCTGACCTTTTGATCTGATGTTAAGTCATCCAAAACATCCGCCAGAAACTCACTACAGCCTGTCTAGTTATTGGACCCTCACCCTAAAACAGCTCATGAGTCCTTAAGGACAAATATTTTCTGACTCGAGTCAGAGTCGATCACGGTTCTCCCCAGGCAACTCGTAAGTAAGGACCTTGCGGCTTTTTGTCTTTATAAGCCCCTGACTCTTTCTCTTCCCGGAACGCTTTTGCAATTACCCAGGTCTGTGTCTTCCAAATTGCAATTTTTAAAACCACGAATAAGTTCTTTTCTTATTTGCAGCCTCTTGCATCATCGTCATTGTCATTGTTATTATTTTGATTGACACAGATAAATTAAAACTGTGGTCACTGGGTGGCCTTCCTGGGTCATCTAAAACAATTGCAAGTTTGCTAAGAGCTTTCCCAGCTCTTGCATTTCTGAGACTCCTTTGCCCTTGGGCTGCTAAGGCGCTTTGGCTGCTGGGAGGGAGGAACTGGGGGGTCACTGGCCGGATCATTTTTCCTCCTTTCCCTCTACTTCCTGTCTCTCTCTTCCACCAGCAGCAGCAGCTGTTTCTCCTCTGTGGCCCCAGCTCCATGTGGGAAGCCCCCTGGCATTGTCTTAGCTCCTGCTGGGACTAGGGTGGCCAGATTTAATAAGCTGCAGGGCACTGGTGAAATTTGAGTTTCAGATAAATGGAATAACATTTTATATTCAATTTTTATTATGGTAAAATACACATAACATAGAATTTGCCATTTTAACGTGTACAATTCTGTGGCATTTAACACATTATATACTAAACTTCTTATACCAAAAGTTATTTATTTCTCTGAAATTCAGCTTCAGCAGCGTCTTGTATTCCGTGCGGGAGCTCTGGCTGGAGAATCCTTGCTCCTTCAACTGATGCTCCCGCTAGCCCAGGGAAGCTTTCTACCACCTCTGTAACCAATTTCCTGCTTTAAAGTCTGAATAAAATACCCAGAGTGTGCCCCGCCCCCGCTCCCCGCCTACTGATGGACTGAGAAATATCCACTCCCCAGTACTAAAGGGATCAAAAGAAGGTCCCCAGTAAGATGAGCGGTTCCTCGGAGCCCCCCCCATCCCACCCAGCCCTGCTCTATCACCAGCCCCATTTTTCTCAGCAGCTCTTAATCCTCCTCTGTTCCAGAAACTGCCAGGTGTTCTTCAGTCCTCAGGTGCACCCCTACCCCATTGCCTGGGGAAACTGGTTCCACGTGTCTCTCCGCCTTTGCCACACGGCCCCTCCCCCCGCCCCGCCGCCCGTCCCCCATCCGCCCACCTGCCTTCCTTCCTCTCAGTCCTCATCTCCGAGCCCTTCCTGTTGCACGTCTGGCACGTCCCCTGCGTCTGCAGCCTCTCCTGTTCCCTCCCTGCCCCCTTTCAGGACATGACAAAGGAAAGAAAAGGGTGGCCCTGGCTGCATTCACTACTTTTATTAATGAATGCGGGAGCAAAAACAGCTGGCCCTGCAAACATTTCTGCTGAGCTGGCCTGTTGCAGAAGGAGACGGAATCCCAGCGTTGTGGTTTTGGAAGGGCCCTTTGGAGCTAACTAACCTCACCCCTGGACAATGCGGGGCACACCGCCCTAAGTCACCCAAACCAGGAACACGGGGTGAGAGGCTCTCTTGCATCCCTAGTGCTGGAGTGAGCGCTGAGGTTAACAGCTCAGCCTTTGGAATCCAGACAAGTGATTTTTTTTTTTTTTTTTTGCGCCCCACTCATTCCTACGCATCCTCAGCGGATGAGCGAGGGTATAGGAAGTGGATTAGCATTCCTCAGCCCATGTGGCCCAGTACTGCTCTGCATCTCGACGTGGTAGGTGTAGAAACTGAAGCATCCAGAAACTTTTAGAGCAATTTGCCTTGCTGCACCGTCCAAGCGCATGATCGTTTTTCTAGTAATTCGTTTATTATTGTATTTTACAGGAGTAGGTCTGTGATGAATTGGGGTGGGGGGGAACTGGTCTTCCCTTAGAGGTAATTTGAGAAGCGCTGTTTAAGAGCACAGACTCTGGCTCTGAGTCTGGGATGGGAAAGAGGCGACGCGTCCTAAGGCACGTGACTTAACCTCTCTCCCAGGATCTCACTTTCTCCTACCTCATGGGATAGTTGGGAGAATTCAAATTCCCCGAGTTCAGCGTAGGAGCACCCAAGACTGCCTGGCACAGAGTGAGGGGCACATGTGCTAGCCGTTCCTAATTCTTGGAGGCTTCTTGACTCGAGTTGCTTAAACCACCAAGATCACTCTCCACCGACCCTCTTTCTGGAGCTCTCTGAGGACATAGCTCTATTCCCACTCTTTGTTTGCTGTTAAGTGATTACTGATTCAAGTTCTCTCCATAGACGTGGAAACGTTTCCAGCCCGACCCACTGTCTTAAATCACAGGACAACACAATGACCCCTGGGTCGTCGGGTCAGACCAGAGCAGTGGGTTCACAGCTGAGGATGGTTAGGGAGGGCAGGGTGGAGCAGGAGGCCAGGGACAGCTACTGGGGTCCCAAGAGAAGGGATCAAGAGGGGAGTGGGAAGGGTCATAAGACCTGAATCACAGAATAGGAACTGAAATGGGAACTCTGCAAGGACAGCAGAGGATGGACCCAGGAAACATGAACGGGAGACGGTGGCGTATTTCCAACAGGCAGTGCAGCCCACTCACACCTACCTGACAAGTGCTGAGCATGTACCTTTGCTGCTTGAGCTTCTAGAAACTTGAAGATGTTCTCGATGTCCGACAATCCCCGTTCACAGCGCAACAGATCTTACTCACCCCAGGAAGGGATGTCTGTGCAGATCCCGGCACTTGTTGAGGAGGAGACATTACCACATCTGATCTCTCCTTCTCCAAATGGCATTTGGTCTTTTGTCAGGAAGCTGGCAAGCCTCTGGGACCCTGAACTGCCAGATGAAGTGGTCAACACCAGAGTGCTCACATCGCCAACCCCAGACTCACGTCCAGCTTATAGGCAGGTTGGGGTGCTTTGTACAATGTTTTTTTTTCCTTTCCAAATTTTAAATTAATCACCAATATTTTCAGATTGGGAGAATTCACACAAAAGTCTGGAGAACTGGTTTCACTTTGATAATCAGCCAGTTTGGCTACCTTGAACCTTCCTTCCTGCAAGGCCACCGTCATCTGGAGCTGTGCAGCAGTTGACCCCTTTCGATAGTACGTGGGCTCTCCCTTTGCTGCGGTCCTCACCACTCCAGACTGTCTGGCCTTTTGCCTATTTAACTCACTTACATTAGCTTTCTGGTACACAGAAACATTTGACTTTGCAAACTTTTGTCCAAACTTATTCTCTTCCAAAGTCCCCAATAAAATTCTCCTCTTAACTAATCACTGGGACCCGCTCTTTTTCATTTCTACTCTGTACTCCAGCTCCTACTTCATTCCTCTCCTCTAATCTCAGTTCAGTTGGCATTACTGTCTGCACAGGTCCAGGAGCCTCCAAGCCTTTATTCATCCCAAGTCCTCTACCTACTTGGAAAAGTATTAAAACTTACAAATGTACAAAAAGCTCTCCAGAGTGGCGAACATGTAGAAAGAACTCAGGAACTGGAAAGTGTGGTTATCGTTTCTATTATACCCTAGTTCTTCTAAGTATAGATTCCTAAACCTTTCTTGAACCCCTCCCCCCATGCCTCCCCTACGACTCAAGACTATGCTCTTGGGACTTCCCTGGTGGTCCAGTGGGTAAGACTCCTCACTCCCAATGCAGGGGGCCAGCTTTCGATCCCTGGTCGGGGAACTAGATCCCACATGCATGCTGCAACTAAGAGTCCACATGCCACAACTAAAAGATCCCAAGTGCCGCAACGAAGATCCGGCACAGCCTAAATAAATAAATAAGTAAGTACAATTTAAAAGAGACTATGCTCTTGTCTCTTCTCTATCGACACAGCCACAGCTTTCTGACTGGCTTCTCTCCCTCTCTGTGGTCCCCTTCAAACCCTTTCTCCCCACATTGGGATCTACCTAAAATGCAGTTTTGTCCATCTTACTCTCCTGCTTAAAGCCCTCAATGCTGCTTCTTTATTTGGACACGAAAGGTTTCAAGATTCTTCATAGGACTTAAAAGTTGCTCCAAGACCCAGCCCGTCCTTCCTGCACCAGCTCCGTTCTCACCATTTCCAGTCTTACCCTTGACTTCCCAGCAATACCAAACCACTAGCAGTTCCCACCACACCCCAAGCCTTTGTCTCTACCTCCATGCCTTTGTCTGTGCCATTCCAGTGGCTTGGAAAGCCCTTTGCAGCCCAACCCAATTCTTTTTTTTTTTTGCGGTACGCGGGCCTCTCACTGTTGTGGCCTCTCCCGTTGTGGAACACAGGCTCCGGACGCGCAGGCCCAGTGGCCATGGCTCACGGGCCCAGCCGCTCCACGGCATGTGGGATCTTCCCAGACCAGGGCACGAACCCGCGTCCCCTGC
>NW_020837946.1:20620353-20665129 GCF_003676395.1 Aethalodelphis obliquidens | reverse complement strand
CCATGATAAGGTGGGTGCCTGTTCCATTACCCTCACCCGTCGTCCCACAAAGCCTGCTTGCCTGCTCTGTTTGTGTGGCAGAACTTTGAGGACAAGAACTGCATGGGTCTAGTCTATTTTTATATCCCTAATCAATGCATGATAACTGAATGAATAAGTGAAGGGATGCCTCTTATTTCTCCAGTTAGAAGGCAACTGTTGCGGCCCAGGCCTGCCCTTTCCCAATGAAAGGTGAGTCAGTGATACGGAACAGAGCTCTCGGGTGTGTGACTCCAAGCTTCGTGAGGCTGGAGGGTTCCTGCTCAGCGTTTTTCTAGAGATAAAGCTTGGCTGGTGACTCATTTCACCCTGTTCTTTCTCCAGGATTTCACATTACAGTGGCATCTGTTTTCCATCACAGGTGCCGTGACCATATGACCTGGAATGTCTGAGGTCAAACATTCTGTCTTTGTCCTAATATATGCACCTATACTCCGAGACCTCATATCCCAATTAGAGGTTGAAGTGTCATGGGCGCCCTGCCCTCAGCTCTTGACCCCCTGCCTGTTCACATTTTAGGAAAGGGAGGTTTGCACCGATCAGATGAGAAGACGATTAGGAGGGTGGGGTGCAGGGAATGGTCGTTCATTCAGCAGACTGTGTTGGACCAGGCCCTGGCTAGGTTCCGGGCACACGGTGGTGAGTGCAACGGTCAGTCCTGTGTGCAAGGAGCTTACAGTCCAGTGTGGGGACAGACAGTCATCAGATACTTGTCGGACTCAGTGTGAAGCTGTAATGCTGGGAAGCACCACAGAGAGGTCCAGGGTACTCAGGGAGTCTGTAAGGAGGGGTTTGACCAGGAGGAGCAGGTCTTCCACGAGGCTGAGGTGACTGAGGAGACAGTTGAAGGAGTTGCTGGCTGGTAAAAAGGGAAGGGCCTGGAAGCACCGGTTAGAGAGAGAGGGTCCTCAGTGGGCAGTGAGGCAGGAGATGGGTGGAGACCCCATGTAGGGCCTTGACGGCCCGTCTAAGGCTTTTTGGGGTCTTTCTCCTAAGAGTGAAAGGAGACCACATTTTTTTTTTTTTTTTTTTTTTGCGATACATGGGCCTCTCACTGTATTGGCCTCTCCCGTTGCGGAGCACAGGCTCCGGACGCGCAGGCTCAGTGGCCATGGCTCACGGGCCCAGCCGCTCCGCGGCATGTGGGATCTTCCCGGACCAGGGCACGAACCCGCGTCCCCTGCATCGGCAGGCGGACTCCCAACCACTGCGCCACCAGGGAAGTCCCCAGGAGACCACTTTCTGAGCAGGGATTTGAGTTGCTCGTATTGTGTTTGGAACAGAATCCCCTCTGGCTGCAGTGTGGAGAGCAGACTGGAGCTGAGTCAAGCTTTCTTAAAAGGAAGGCCGTAAGGAGAAATCCCCTACTGTGTCTGCCAGTAACTCCTGTGCTCCCTCCCCAGGTGAGCTCTGCCAGGGCAGGAAGGGTGGTCTGCTTTGTTCACTGGTTTATCCCAAACAACGAAGACCGAAGACCGTGCCTGGTACATAGCGGGTGCTCCCAAATTCCCGCATGTCTCCAAACTTTGCAAGTGCTTTAGGGCAGGTTTAAGTCAATCTCAGATCCCTGGGTGGCTAAGAAAGACATCTTGACTCATTTGACCAACTTGTCCTGGAGCCTAGCATGGGTTCAGGCCAAGGATTCAAAGGATCCCATTGTCTCAAAGGGAAGAAAGAAGAATGATCAAGGCAAGGGCTAAGGCAGGATAATGGGGCCAGCTGTCTTCAGTACACATGATGAGTTTATCAAAAATGGCTCTTTGGGAGGTTCCTTGATCAAGGTCAACAAAATCTCATCTGGTACCTGCTTTCTGCAAGCTGTATGACCTCGCACAGATCACTTTAACCTCTCAGAGTCTCACTTTACTTATGTGAAAAGTGGGGATGATAAGAACAGCTTTGTGGGGTTGTTGTGAGAATTAAATAAGATAATTAAATGAGATTATTTTTGTAAGTCACTTTGCTAAGAGACTGGTATAGAGCAGACCACCCAGCTACGCCTCCCCTCCCCTCCCCCTCCCCCTTCCCCCCCTCCTTTCTCCTCCCTCCTACTGCTGTTGTTATTACTATTATTAGCTAGCCAGCCTTCCTCATGTCTCTCCAGAAAACCATTAACCATGGTTAATCAATCCCTGCTTCTACTCTCTTATAATTATATAGAGTTGTCCACCTGAGAAACAGTTCAATTGTAACTTTGCACGGCCTCATGCCTGTTGCTCTGGGGCTTTGTTTGAAACCATGCTTGCCTTCTGTGTCCCCAATGGCTTAATATGTGTAGCGTGTCTGTCCTAATCAGATGTCATCCGGGCCTTCCGTGGCATCTCATGTGTAGCTGCGCGAGACAACGGCTGCCCACCCAGCCCTCGGGGGTGCTCTTCCCTCCAGGCCACTTCAAAGGAAATTTTGCATACCCCTCACAGCCTATATTTTAAGTCAAATCCTTTGAAATAAGCTCTCCAGTCTGGGTGGAAAATCTCACCAGGCATTTTTATATGAAGTGAAAACAGAAAATCTCATTTTGATAGAAAAGACCAGTCCGGGACCTCATAATCTAGTGGAGAAAGTCGGGGTCGGCCTGACCCCAGCCCCTCTTCCATGTCCTGGCCAAGGCAGTTTGGGACCCACTGCTGTTGAAATGTACCCTCGCCTCCCACTGTGGCCCAGAAGGGACTGGAATCTAATGGGATGGTGACAGAGTCATAAACAACTGCACTGCTACAGGACACTGTGCTTATCTCTGCAAATATTGACTCTGGAGGATCAAACAAGTGGCCAAAAAAACAATAATATTTTCCGCCAGAGAGAAGGTCCTGTTCCAAATGGCTAGGACCAGGCAGGGTAGACAGGCAGCAGCAGATGGCACACCTGCAAGGTGAAGGTCTCCAGAGGGGGCTGCTCTGGCGGGTGGAGCCTTCAGAATCGTTACAGCCAGCAGGGGAGGAGGGAGGGGGCTCAGGTGCACACAGGTGGCCTTGAAGGTTACCAGGCATCCCGTGTTCTGGATCAAAGTTTTCACGGTCAGGGGATTGTTCCGAGAAGCAAGACACCCACAGTTAAGACCCCACTCAGGTTCAGCAGACATTCGGTTGGACCTGTTCTTTGGACCAGACATCCTGCCAGAGGCCGTCATGAGTGATTCCACTCAATCCTTACAGAAGCCCCGCGAGCTAGGTGTTAACTCCATTTTGCAGATGAGGAAACTGAGGCTTCAAGCGGTTTGGTGACTTGGAGTCATCAGGTGTGTGACAGGGCAGAACTGGCACTGGGACCCCATAGAACCGCCTCTACAGTAGGTGTGCTTGTCCCGGTTGTTTCAAGCTATGAAGTCCTTGGTGTTACAACTCAAACGCCCCTTTATACACTGAGGGTCCAGAGACCAGAATTCTGGGCGCAAAGCAGGAACTGAGGTCATTTGGCTGAGTCTCCGGGTCGTTCACTATTTGGTAAAGATGTGGATGCAAATAACTATTGATTTTTCATTCCGGCTCTTGGGCAGGAGCCACAGTTTGGATGGTATTGGCAACATGCCCGATGCCACACTGCAGCTCCGGGGTGTGCGTGTGTGTGTGTGTGTGTGTAACGGTGGCAGGGGATTAACTGTGACTCTAAACCTTCCCTTCCGCCCAAATCCCAGACTACCATACCTTAGAGTCCCACGGCCACTGATAATCATTACAATAGAGCAGCGTCCCCGGGGCCTCTTTTCTTTTCTTTTCTTAAAAATTTATTTATTTATTCTTGGCTGCATTGGGTCTTCGTTGCTGAGCGTGGACTTTCTCTACATGCGGCGAGCGGGGGCTACTCTTCCTTGAGGTGCGCGGGCTTCTCATTGCAGTGGCTTCTCTTGTTGCAGAGCACGGCCTCTAGGCACGCGGGCTTCAGTAGTTGTGGCACGTGGGCTCAGTTGTTGTGGCTCGCGGGCTCCAGAGTGCAGGCTCGGTAGTTGTGGCGCACGGGCTTAGTTGCTCCGCGGCATGTGGGATCTTCACGGACCAGGGCTCGAACCCGTGTCCCCTGCATTGGCAGGCGGATTCTTAACCACTGCACCACCAGGGAAGTCCCGGGGCCTCTTTTCTATAGAAGGAAAGGGCTGGGTCATAAAAAGAGACCTCTTGCTGGGGGTGGACGTGGGGCTGAAAATGGTATTAATGAAGATAACGAGGATGGGGTAAAGAGGCAGGGAATGCAGAAAGAGACCAATGCCAAGACAAGCTACAGGGTAGCAGAGAGGAACAACAGCAGAGGAGATAGAAATAGTTGCGCTCTGACAGTTGCATAGAGGAGAGAGAAACACTACAGAAAGTGAGGAAGACAAGTTTCCTTGGAGGCAGCAGCCAGAAAGATTTCCTCCCGGGTGCACTCGGGAGGCTGTGGGTGAGGGAGTGCGTGGGGCGTTGTGGAGGGGACTCAGCCACAGAGGGTGCTGAGCACTGGGAGACAGCACTGCTGCCTCTGATGGCCCTGATGTCCTGCCAACAACCACCAGCTCCCAGAAAAGTAGTTTCCAACACGCACCTGCTGTCCATAGCAGAAAGCCGAGGGGGATGTGGAGTTGAGACGTTGGGGGAGGGAAGAAGGCTTCCACCCTCACAACCAAGGAGCCAGAGCTCTGATTTCTAACACCACCTCCAGGAAGCCCTCCCAGCCCACTGTTTAGGCTGTGGGGCTCACCACGAGCCGTCCAGAGGCTCATCGTCCCCTTGCTTCACATTCGCGGCTCAACAGATTCTAATCAGGGTTATAATTCTCAATAGGCTCTTTTATTTGTGTTTTTCGTGTGGGAGTGTATTATTTCTTTTAATAGCCTGTACATTTCTCTACTATTTCTGTTGTGTATCCTTCACAGGATCTGGTGCAGGGCTCCTGTTCTTTTGAGTTTGTACAGCACTCTCTATCTTCTTTTAGCAACTTATACTTTAAAAAATTCCCATGTTTATTAAATTTTGGGACATTCTCCTGCCTGTGGCTTCTATTGAAAATTCCCTTCCTACTCGATAGCTTTTTATACTGCCCACTGTCCTTCGTGAGGTATTGACGCCCTCGTGAAGGCAGAGTAAGGCATTTTCATTCCCATTTTATAGAGGAGGGAACTGAACCTCAGAGACTTGCCTAAAATACTTAACCTGGCCCAAAGGTTAAAATACCTTCTACATTTTGCACCAATGTATGGTACACAAGCTGGTTTTAGGTGTATGTCGAGGAACATATTTTAAGTTCTGTGTTTTGTTTTCATGTGTAAAGGAAAAGTAGCATATGAAACCTGTGTTTTCAGAAATATTGTTACTTGCAGTATTTTATTTACGTAAAAATAAGTGAGTTGATTTAAAGATAAATATTAAAGACATAACAATCGGAGTTGTTCAAAGATGGGGCAAAAATGAGAAGCAGGTTCCCAAAGGACTGATGTTTGGGAAACACTGTTTAGTCTCAGTTTTGTCCGCAGTGGTCCCGTCAGTGGGGTTTTACTGCCTGTCCACAGCCAGGACGAGGAGATAGGAGTGCCAAGTGAAGGGACCAGTGCTTGGGGAGTGAAACCACGATCGGTCCAATGACCCTGAATGAGGAGGAGCTCCGTTTCTTCAGGCTGCAGTTCTTCCATTTATGCAAAGAGGACTCGCTGAGGCTGCCCACATGTCGGCATGTAGAGAGGATGGGATGATCTCCGTCTACTGTGGGCGAAGCCAGATAGAAGGGGTGTGTAGTGGGAGGAGAGGGCTGCCCAGGAATCAGAGAAGGCCAGCCTCTGCCCTCACAGAGCTCTCAGTGTCACGGGGAGATGGAGGTGACAGATGCAAGACACAAAAACACAGATCTTAGGATAGCTGGGACAGAGCTCCACTCCTGAACGGTGGTGTTCGGCGCAATGGATGGGGTCAGATGGGATTGGCCTTGCCTTCAGGAAGGTGCTCTACCAGGAGTGAAGCGAGAATCATATTAGCAAGAATCATATTAGAAGAGAGGCTTTGTCTCCCAGGAAACTTTCCGCATCCTCATGCTGGCCTGTATAGAGTCTCTGAATTGAGGGTCCTCCTCTTCCCCTGGAGAATGATTCTTTGCTACCTCCAACCCCCTCAATGGCTTAGTTTCCCGACTGCCTGATTTCATCATTTCCTCCCCTACTCAAATCTCCCTCCCTTCCCCCTCAACCTCAGCTGAGCAGTGGCCCTCTCACCAGCCGGCTTCTGATTGGAGGGGAGAGGCTGTGCTTTAATTACAGAGCAAAGGAGAAACCAGGTCCGTACAGTCCTCTCCCGGGCGGGAAGGTGGAGGGCGGGCAGAAGGGCACGTTCGAACCCATGTGTCACCACCACCCGGCAGCAATTTTGTAAGAGCCCAAACGTGCCCACAGCAACTTCATGCTTTCCCTCACTCCCCGCGGAGGCAACCGATTTCCTGGAAAGGGGAGTTAGGGCAACGAAGTGTGTGCGACAGTGTGAGAAGCTGGAGAGGACTGGGGGGCGGGGTGAGCTCTGTGTGCTCAGCTGGACACACAGATCCCTTAGCCCGCATTGCAACACGCCTTTGCGGTGGACTTGGGTTTCAGCTGTAGGAGGGGCTCAGTTTGTGTGTGTGTGATGATGGGGACGGCTGGTGCCCTTGGGGAGCAGAAGGCAAGCTGAGCCTGAGCCTCTGAGCCTGCAATTCCCCATGGCCAGGGCCTTGGAAAAGCTGGCTGGGTCCCTCCCGTCCTTTATTTGTTTAGCTCTGCCTGGTTCTCAGTGGCCCCAAGGGGGTGAGGGTGGGGGTAATGGGAAGATGAGATAATTGTGAGGCCCTGAGCAAGTTTGCTCAGACAGGATTGTGTGACTGCGATCCACTGAGCGAGCGAGGGAGAGAGACCCCCTGGGAAGAGTCGGGGAGGGAGAGGAAAAGCAAGTCCAACAATACTAAAAGTAAACGTGAAGACTCAAAGCCAAGAATCTGTTCGCATTGAGAGGGGCCAAAGGAGGCAAGGGTGAGCAATCTTTCTCCCAGCGGAGGGCCAGAGAGTAGGGGCGGCAGGGATTTGCTGGGAGGAGAGGGGAGGCCTGCAGACAGATTTAGGATTAAGAAGTCTGCTGTGTTTCAGGAGCTCCCCCATCGGAATAAGATGGGCTGTTGTTTGCCAGGGCCTGAAAGGTTTATTTAACGATTCCAGATAGAGTATCGCCAAACAGATGTATTCTTGTTCCTCGAAAGAAAAGCTGCAGCCCATAGGAGGGGGGCAGGCCCATCTAATAGAGGCAGCAGCCCCGCTCAAATTTTTCACAGATGCTGCACCCTGCTTGAAACCTTTTCAGGGAAGCCAGTTCTCTCTCGATCGGGTCCGTGGCATCTGCCTTGCCTCCTGGTGCCGCCTGTCCCGCCTGCCTCCTCCAAGAAGTCTCGGGGAGTGCCCTGTCCGGCTCTGAGGCTTGTCCTAGATGACCGTGTGTGTGTGGGGGGGTGGGGGGGAGGGCAGGTCTGCCGGGGCCTGACCAGGTGCCGGACTGAGATTGTCTTCTGGTGATGCTGGGGACTCAGACACCTCGCTGTGGGATTCTGGGAAGGAGTGGGGACCACTGGAGAGGGGACTTTCCAACAGGCATCCTGCTGCTCCCATGTAGGCACGTTCCAATGGGCGGTCAGTTGGATGCAGACTGGGAAGTAATACTCTAGGGTCTGTATTATCTCCTGGTCCTGACAGCCTTTGCAAGCCTGTTCTCTAGAATCAAGGAGGCCCTAGCGCAGGGGTCAGCATCTTGCAGACCTCAGGCCCATTCTGGCCTCCATCTGTTCTTGTAAATAAAATGTAATTGGAACACAGCACAGCCATACTTGTTTGTTTGAATGTCATCCTTGGCTGCTTTGGGGATGGGATGGCAGAGTTGAGTAGTTGTGACAGAGACCATATGAAGCCCGCCACGCCTAAAATATTTACCGAGGGGTTTTGTTGTTGTTGTTGGGTTTTTTTCTTACTAAAACAGTTTCCTGAACACTGATTTGAAGGCTGAGGGGTGCTCTGCTCAACACTCTTCCTTCATATGCAATGGGGCTCAAGGTCCCGAACCCATCAGGGATTTCCACAACACCTTGACCTCAACGATCTCCCAAAAAAGGAGGAAAATATTGTGAATGGTTTAATGGGTAGCACCTCTACCTTAGGCTTGGAGCTCTGCTGTGCTCTTTGTAAAACTGTGAGCCTGGGATAGAGTGGTAACCCAGTGGAAGGAAAGACATTGATTCATTTTATCCCTATCAGCCTGTCTCTGGAGAGCAGAAGTGCCCCTCACTCCCCAGGGAATGACCGAGAGTCTGAGAAGCAGAGGATACTGGAGTAACAGCCTGGCTTTCGTACAGATGTTCTCATCAGTGAGAAGGGGCAGAGGCTGTCCATCATGCTTTCCAGAGGGGGCCAGAATAACATCTTCTGTCCCACATGCCGCTTCTCACCCTCCTTGAAGAAGGGCTGGCCCCGTGACTCTTTGATCAGTAGAAGGCGGGGGAAGTAATACTGTGGGACTGCTGGATGTTACGATGCCTCGCAACTTCCATCTGGCCTCTTGAAACACGTGCCCTTGGGACCCTCCCCCTTGAAACTGAGCCACTCTTAGTTTGCTCTGAGAAGCCCAGACCATGTGGAGAAGACATAGGAAGGGTGTTGACCATCCGGCTCAACTACTGTCCAGGACGGTGAGTAACGCTGTTGGATGCCCAGCTCAGTCAGGCAGACCCAAGTCCCAGACCCTGTCTACTACATCCACATGGAAGAGCCCATGTGACAATGACCCAGCTGAGCCCGGCCAATCCACAGAACCATGGCTGATCATACACATAGTTGTTTTAAGACTTAAGCTTTGGGATGGTTTGTTCCACAGTGAGAGGTAACCAGTCCAGGACAAAGGCATCATGGGCCATGAGGGGCAGAGGGGGCAACTGGGGCCACACACCTTGAAGTCAGAAGCTGATTTTCAATTGAGTTCTGGTTTCTTGACTCCCCTGGGGTTGTGGGGAGGTAAGGGTTTGACATCTGGCTCTATTATATACTCTTTGGGTGAACATACATAGGTCACAACCTCTCTGGGCTTCCTATGACATTTATGAGAATGAAATGAAGTAACACCTGGGAAAGTATTTGCACAGATTTACTGCTCTTCGTTTTGTTCTTTTCTTCTTGTCATTGCACGTCATCACCTGTTGCTTTGGCCATGCAGATCTGCTGGGCCTCCCTTACAAGAGGGAGAAGGTTCTGGATCTATGCCTTCTTCCAGGTCTCTAAGGCATCTATGCTCTGATGTCTTCTTCTCTTTCTTCCTTGTTTTTCTCCAGTGCACTTCCTGGAAGCTCTGTGCCTCCGGTTAACCCCTCCCACCTCACTATACACCAGGGAACCACCCCCCACCCCTTCCCATTAAGCCCGGTGAATTCCTCCCCCTGCAGCCATCTTCCCAGCTGTGTTAGTGGAAGGGACTTGGCACTTTTCTGACCTCATACTGGGGAACTCTCAGCCTCATGAGCGGCAGGTAATAATAGTAGCACAACTATCTGTTGTCGAGGGCTGCATGAGAGGCAGAGTGCTAAGGACTTCACCTTGATTATTTCATTCACTCCTTGCAGCAGTTCTCTGAAACAGGTACAATTATTATCACCTCCTTATTAGAGATGAGGAAACTGAGGCTCAGAGAGGGGAAGTAACTTGCCCCAAATGACGGAGCCAGGGAGGGGAGGAATTGGACACGAATGCAGACAGCCTGGCTGCAGAGCCCTTTCTCTGAATTCCTCCACCAGCCTCCAATGCTCATGTTCTCATCTGATTCTTTTCCTTTGTGTCCTCTCCATTCGGTCACTTTAGAGTCATCCAACCTGATACAGTAACTTCTAAAGGACAGGGCTACACAAAAGCCTAAGCGAGCATCTGGGGAGAGGGATTTGGTAAAGACATTCTGAAGACAAAGATGATGATGGTGATCTGATCAAGTTGTTGCCCTGGTACCTGAGGCTCATCTGGGAAATCATCATAAAGCATGCAGCCTTGGCCTCTCAGAGCACATTCTTCAGTTTTCATATTGCTTGGTCGAGTTTCCAGCCATTGGATCAAAAAAGCCAGAGGTCCTCTTGCCTGTTTCGTTTGTTTCAGGCCGTACCAGAGAGGAGGTGGCTGACGCTGCTCTGAGGCAACTCCCAGGGGTATGGATAGAGGGTAGAGGACACTTCCTCTGCTCAAGGAGTACTCCTACCTTTTCTCTCTTCCCTTCCTGCTGAAACAGCAGCTAAGACTAAAACCTCCCTAATAAAAAAAAGTGGCAACCCATGCACGCAAGATGATTTTAGGTGCTACTCAAGATGTTTAATTATGATACATGGGCATGACATTACATCACATTATATGACACAATTCCTTTTGAAAATTCCTCCTATTCTATCATTAAAAAGATGCTCAGCTTCTTTAGTCATCAGGGGACTCCAAAATAAAACCACAATCAGATACAACTATGTACCGCCAGAACGGGTACATTGAGATATGACGGAAAATGCCTAGTGTTGGTGAGGATGGGGAGCAAGTGGAGCCCTCATAAACCGTTTTTTTTTTAATAAAAAAATTTATTTATTTATTTATTTATTTATTGGGTGCATTGGGTCTTCGTTGCTGTGTGCGGGCTTTCTCTAGTTGCGGCAAGTGGGGGCTACTCTTCACTGTGGTGCGTGGGCTTCTCATTGCGGTGGCTTCTCTTGTTGTGGAGCACAGGCTCTAGGCGTGTGGGCTTCACTAGTTGTGGCTCATTGGCTTCAGTAGTTGTGGCACGCGGGCTTCAGTACTTGTGGCTCGCGGGCTTCAGTAGTTGTGGCTCGCGGGCTTCAGTAGCTGTGACTTGTGGGCTTCAGTAGTTGCGGCACGTGGGCTTCAGTAGTTGTGGCATGTGGGCTTCAGTAGTTGTGGCTCGCGGGCTCTGGAGCGCACAAGGAAGTCCCCTCATAAACTGTTGTTAGGAGTATAGGTTCATACATTTATTTGGCACAACTTTCTGGCTAGATCTACTAAAGCTGAGCACTGGGATACTCCATGATCCAGAAATTCCACGTCTAGGTAGGGACGCCACAGAACTGTGTGCCCACACTCAGTAAATGACATGTTCTGGGAGACTAGAAGCAGCTGTGTTCATAGGAGTCAAAAAGCGGAAACTAGCCAAATGGCCATCACCAGTAGAATGGAGAAATAAACTGTGGTGTAGTCATACCGTGGCACACCCCTCAACAGGAGAAGGCATGAACAACTACATGCAAGACCATGGACAAATTTCACGAGCCTGATGTTGAGCGAAAGAAGCCAGAGACAAAAAGACTACGTATTGTATGTTTTCATTCATGGGAAATGCAAAAACGGGCAAAATTCATCCATGCTAGTAGAAGTAAGGATAATGGTGACCCTTGGTGGGGAGGTAGCCAGAAGGGAGTCTTCTGAGTTCTGTTAATGCTCTCTTTCTTCATCTGGTTACAGGGATTGGCCAATCTGTGAGCGTTCCTCAAATTTATGATATGTGTACTTTTTTGCATGTATGTTACATTTCCATGAAATGTTTTAAAAATATTCTTCTCCATCTCCTGATGACTTAATGGAGAAAAATTTCAGCTTGGGTCTGGCTTGCATTTAATACTTCTCTGGCTCGGGCCTTCCCTGGTGGCACAGTGGTTAAGAATCCACCTGCCAATGCAGGGGACACAGGTTTGAGCCCTGGTCTGGGAAGATCCCACGTGCCGCAGAGGAACTAAGCCCGTGTGCCACAACTACTGAGCCTACGTGCCACAACTACGGAGGCCCGTGTGCCTAGAGCCCATGCTCCGCAGCAAAGAGAGGCCACTGCAATGAGAAGCCCGTGCTCGCTGCAACTTGTGAAAGCCCACGCGCAGCAGTGAAGACCCAATGCAGACAAAAATTTAAAAAAAAACAACAAAACTTCTCTGGCTCATCTTTTGTTAACCAGAAGAGTATATCAGTTTCAGAGGCTGCAGTAAGCAACAGTATCCAACTTGAACTGAATAATGTTTCTTTCTTTTTTTTAAAAAAAAATAATTTATTTATTTTTGGCTGTGTTGGGTCTTAATTGCGGTGTGCAGGCTTCTCACTGCTGTGGCTTCTCTTGTGAAGCATGGGCTCTAGGAGCGCGGGCTTCAGTGGTTGTGGCACGTGGGCTCAGTAGTTGTGGCACATGGGCTTAGTTGCTCTGCGGCATCTTCCCAGGCCAGGGCTCGAACCCATGTCCCCTGCATTGGCAGGTGGACTTTTTTTTTTTTTTTTTTTTTTTGCGGTACGCGGGCCTCTCACCCTTGTGGCCTCTCCCGTTGCGGAGCACAGGCTCCGGATGCGCAGGCTCAGCGGCATGTGGGATCTTCTGGACAGGGGCACAAACCAGTGTCCCCTGCATCGGCAGGTGGACTCTCAACCACTGCGCCACCAGGGAAGCCCAATAACATTGTTTTGTTTTCATTTTGTTTATTTTTATTGTTGCTATCTATACATGGCCATCAATACTGCCTTTCCATTTATGGTAGTGATATAAAATTTAAAAAATAGCTTTAAGTAAAAAAGGAAAAAAAAGCAAATTGACTTACAGTAAAAAAATATTATGTCAATGATAGTACAGGTGGTACTTAGTTATGGTAAACCATGTGAGGGTGGAGTCTGTGAAACACTTTTCAAATGGAAAAAGCAGGGATTAGGGGGAGGGGAGAAAACCAGTTTCAACCTGTCCCCATCTCTCAACGAGTCCTTACTGCTTAGTGCCCGGCACAGACAGGGCTCTCAGGCCAAAGGACATCACAGAAGAATTCATGAGAAACGTAAAGGAAGGTATGCTCCAGGAATGGAGGGCAAAGCACGGGGCTAAAAGCTGAGAACCTGGGTTCATTCAAGATTTATCCAGCCTCTCTGTACCAGGCACTGTTCTAGGCCCTGGGCCTGCAGTGATGAACAAAACGTTGGAGTCTCAGGCCAGCCAGTAACCCACCTGTGGTCTTGGTCAAGCCCCTCCTCTTCCCGAGACGTCAATCCATTGAGGATGTTCTGTGATTGAAGCCTCAGCAGCTGCTGGCCTTTCTGGAGTAGAACTATGAACCTCAGAGTGGTTAGGAAAGGACTTGAAAAAGATGGGGTTGTTGTTGGTGAGTGGATGTGTGTACACAGGGAGGAGGGTTACTCTTAACCAGGGAATGAAGAGAAAAGAATTGGTGTAGGATCTTCAGACTCATTAGAAAGAAAAATCTCATTGAGCACTTGGCATTTGCAAGTTAGCTTTACTTTGCCTGCTCATCTCCTTGGTTCTTGGTTTAGGAGAAGAACCTTAGGATCAAGAACCTTAAAGGAGATGGAAGGAGAATGCATCTCTGAACGAATGAATGAACGAGTGAATGAATGAATGAGTGAATGAATGAATGCCTCTCGTATCCTCTCAGTAGATTCATGATTCATTCCTACCTTTCATCCCCAGCTGCTGGGCATTGCAATGGTGACTGAGATCGGTGCCCTGTGAGGGGTATTTCTAGCGATAGTACTTTTCATTCATTCACTAATTCATTCATTCAACACATTTATTGAGTGCCTACTAGGTGCCAGGCACTATATTTTAGACCTGTTTCCTGTCCAATATGGCAGCTACTTGCCACATACGGCTATTGAGTGTTTGAATTTGGGCTAGTTCAAACCGAAATGTGCTGTAAGCATAGAATACACCTCAGAGCTCGAGGGTTTAGTACGAAAAAAAGGAGTGTTAAATCTCTCACTAATAATTTTTAATGTTGACTACACCTTGAAATGATACTTTGAACAAATTAAGTTAAACAAAGTATATATGAACAAATTAAGTTAAATAAAGTGTATATTAAAATGGGTTTCATCTATTTCTTTTTACTATATTTTAAAGTGACTACTAGAAAATTGAAAATTTCCCATGTGGCTCACGTTTGTGGTTTGCAATAGATTTTTATTGGACAGCATCACGCTAGAGTATCTCTACTCTGCAGATGCTCAGACTCTAGTGGGTGAGACCAACAGAAACAAATGTTACTGAGCTGGCCCAGTATGCCAGGGCACACAGAGGAGGAGTGACCGGCTGCCTCCTCATGCCTGTCTCTTAGTTCTGTCTGATCTGCTCTAGACACAGCTCTAGTGATTTCCAGAAGTCCAGCTCTGTCTCTTTCACTCCTCTGCCCAAATAAGGATGCTGCACCCCCCTGCTCAATTAAATGAAGCCAACTCTCCACACAAGTCAACTGGATTTCCTGCCGGTCCTCCCCCTGCCCCCAAGCCTCCGCTGGCCAAAGTGGACTTCCTCTCTCTAACCTCGCTTTCCCATTTCCAGGTCCTTGACTTAGCTGGTCCCTCTGCTCAGGATGCCCTTGCTATGCCTGCATTTCCCCTGGTAGAATTCCAAGCTTCAATTTCAACTCTGACCTACCCGTGCAATCCCCATCACCTTACCATCTAAATATTTCTCCTCCTCAAAGCCTCTGACAACCAGTTATTTGTTCATTTCACCAAACTCTCACCCATAACATTGTTAGTTCCTTAAGATCAGGAACTTGCCTTCCTGGGGCATCTAGCTCACCTTCAGGGCCAGGTGGCCACTTGGTAAGTTGCTGTTCAGTAGAATCAAATGGCTCTCAGTTTTAAAGTTAGAAAGAGCTGGAGTGGAGAGCCCTGGTGGGGGAAGGGTGGCACGGAGGTGTTGAGAAATTATACTTGGGCTGGAGGTAGATTAATGGTCCAACCCCCTCCAAGAGAGTCTCTTTGACAAGGAGCTTTGTTAGGGTCACAGGAGGTGGGTGATGATTAAAGTGGGGTGCAGCCTGGAATTTCCTGGAGCTGGGGACAGCTTGGATCAAAGAATCAATCTGAACAATGAAGGGAGGCCATTCTTGTCCATCTGCATTTATTGGAGAGAGCTCTAAATGACCTTACCCCAGGACATTCTCCTACACCTGGAAAGCTGATCTGACGTAAGACCCCTGAAGCAGGGTGTTCTGTCCTGCAGCAAATGCCTCGAGATCTGTGGCTGGAGGCCCAGGTCCCCAAGGGACTATTTGTGGGGGGAGGTGGAGCAGAGTAGGCGGAGAGGAAGGGAGGTTTCTTAGTGTCCAGAAATTGCATTTCAGGTACTAATATGTTACCAAATGCTTGCAGGGTTGAGAAACTGAAATGGTCCCTAAGAGGGGCTGTTCGGGGTAGGCTGATCTAGAGGATGTGAACAGCCTCCTGATTCCTAAGTCACTGTCCCAAGCAACACGACAGCAGTGGGACCCGAGGATGGAGGGGATTGCTGGGAGGGGACTGAAATCTACTTGAAGGTCATGTCTGCCGTCCTTTGCATTCCCTCCAGCAGTGAGTCCAGCGCCGGCCACATGGGAGGCGCGCAAACGAAGCCTTTCCGAATTGAACCGAAAACAGGAGACAAAAGCACCCACTCTTGTCCACTCCCGCGCCAATCTTACCCAAACCCCCAAGTTATTCTCATCCTCCAGGAGTCAGGGAGCCCGGGGTAGAAGGGTGTGGAGGAAGAGAGGCCAGGGGGTGTAGGGGACCCACGCAGCATGCAAGGAAGTGGAGACGGGCGAGTGGGCGTGCGCGCACGCAGAGGCCCGCGCGCGGGAGTGTCGGGGGAAGGGGGTGGTCTCCAAAAGGGGGAGGGGAGAAGGCAGGGGGCGGGGAGAAGCAGGGCCCTTTAGGACCCGGCTGCGGCGGCGGGGGAGGAGAAAGAAGCGGAGGAGGCGGCTCCCGCGCTCGCTGGGCCGTGCCACCTGCCCGCTCGCTCGCCGCCGTCGCGCTCACCGCCGCCAACATGCTGCCGAGACTGGGCGGCCCCGCGCTGCCGTTGCTGCCGCCGCTGCTGCTGCTGCTGCTGGGCGCGGGCGGCGGCGGCCGCGGGGCGCGCGCCGAGGTGCTGTTCCGCTGCCCGCCCTGCACGTCTGAGAGCCTGGCCGCCTGCAAGCCCCCGCCCGCCGCGCAGCCCGCCGCCGAGGCCGGGCCGGCCGGCGACGCCCGCGTGCCCTGCGAGCTGGTCCGGGAGCCGGGCTGCGGCTGCTGCTCCGTGTGCGCCCGGCTGGAGGGCGAGCGGTGCGGCGTGTACACCCCGCGCTGCGGCCAGGGGCTGCGCTGCTATCCCCACCCGGGCTCCGAGCTGCCCCTGCGGGCGCTGGTCCACGGCGAGGGCACTTGCGAAAAGCACGGGGATGCCGAGTACAGCGCCAGCCCCGAGCAGGTTGCAGGTAACGCTGGTTGGGACAACTAGTTCGGAGAAACTTGGAGGGCAGCGGGGGAGCCTGGCTGGCGGCCCTTCTGGAGGGAAGGAATGTGTGGCGGAACCTCAGAGACCGTTTTAGCGGAGGAAGAGCGGAGTCCTGGACCGGCTCTGGGCGATTGTTGGGAGGGGGGACCCGAAAGTCAGGCCCGGGGTGGGGGGAACTGGAGTTCGAGCGTGCGGAAGATCCCTGGCTACTAATTTGGTGGGGAAAAATGGGGAGAGAGAAGGCATCCCTGTTACCATAGGCTTGCCCGGTGGAATGTACTTCTACTGACTTCTTTTTTTGGAGGGGGGATTTCCTGGGGAGGAGGGTGTCGGTCAGATCGGTGTGAGTAGGAGCTTGAGCTGGTGACCGCCGACCGAAGGTTCCTGGAGAGGTCCTGGTGGAGGACGCCGCCGGGGGCTGAGGCTGGCGGGTACCGGTGACACCAGGGACCTCTAGTGAGAAGGGGGCGCTAGGAGAAGGCAGCGGCGCCTTGAGGTCCCTTCTTTCTGGGATTGTGAGGTGAGAAGAAAGGACTTGTTGGTACTTTGTAGGGTGGGCTGCCTAGGGGGAAAATTAAAAAGGAACGCTGCTATTTCAGAGAGGACGAAGAAGGCTCTTGCTTTTATGTCGGGTGGAACGATAAGAGAGGGACGTTTGGGAGGCGAGGAAGAGACCCCATTCGTTGAGTCACTGTAACTTAAGCCGGGTCGCCGGCTGCGGTCCGGGGCGGGGGCAGCCAGTTTAGCATCTGGGCCCCCGGGCGTCTGGCAGGAGGATGCCTGGGCCGGGGCGCAACTACTCTTACCGGAGCGAGGTGTTGCCCTCCCCCCGCCCCCCATCCTAATTGAGGGAGCTCTTCCTGTCCCATAGAATGGGGGCCCTGAGGTTCTTTGTACGGAGCTCGCATACCCCCAAACAAGTTTTTTTGGGGACACAACCAGGCTATAAAGATCTCTCACGTGTTGGTTTTTTTTGTTGTTGTTTTGTTGTCGCTTTTGTTTTTTAAATTACAAAAGCCTCCTGCCCCAGTGGTCTGGAGGAAGCTGTAATTATTTTCTTTCCTCTTGGAGACGGTGGTGAAATGTGTCCACTGCCTGCTGCTGTTGATTAAAAAGCAAGTTTCTCAAACTTAGAGGGGAAAAAAAAAAAGAAGGAAAGAAAGAAAAGAAAAAGTGAAAAATTCGTGCTTGCTCGTCAGCTTCTGCGGTCCTTGGCCCCCTCCCGCCCCGGACACCCCCCGCCCCCCCTTCCTTCAGCCTGCTATTGTTTTTTTTCCCTGTTCTCCTTGGGAATACAATTAGGGGTCAGAGTTGAAATCTTTTCTTTGTCGCATTTTGACCTTGAGTGCACAGCAAGTTAGGGCTTCCTCTGAGCGGAACCCCTCAAGTCCCTTTCTTCTCACTCCGGCTTGCTTCCCTCCCTAGCCTGCCTCGAAGTTAACCCTTTCCTCCAGCTTCTCTTAGAAAGTAATAGTAAAAGGGAAAAGACTCAGCAAAGGTCCTTTCACTGTGGGTGCCCATCCCCCCAGTCCCGCGTTCCTCCTCCTTCGCCCCCCAGCACCCCGTGGTCCACCGGGAAGGTACTGTGGTTTCTGAGCTGAACTCTGACAAACTAAACATCTCCCTCAGCAGGGTGAACTTTTGTTCAAAAGGCCTCCACGTTCATAGAAGCGTTTGGATTCTGACTGTTTTAACCAAGTGCGTAGCACATGTCCTTCCTAACCTTCCTAGCCTGGCTGTGTCCCTCAAAAAACTTGTTTGGGGGCATTTTGTCATTCTTCATTCCTCTCACTCTCTGCCTGAAAACCAACTGTCCTGCCTCCCAGCCCCCAGAGGCAGGTTAGGGTCTTCAGAAGGGAACAGATGCTGGGAATTCTCCCATTCACTCCTCCCTGGAGTCGCCAGGGGAGCTCGGGGACAATGGGGTGAGTTCATGGGAAGAATGTCACTGTGGATTTTCTGCCTGGTTATGGGACTCCTTTCCGCCAGCCAGCCCCAGCTGCCTCCACAGCCTGCTCCCAGCGGCCAGACAGCCGCCTTCCGCATTTTTCTCCTGTGCTCCAGACTGGGAAGAGGGGACACCAAGGTTGGGGGTGGGCGGAAGCTGAGCGGGTGCCCTGGAAAGACGTGCTAAGAGCGGGGTGTTGGAGGCGTGAAGAGGGCTGAGGGGACGGGGGCACTGTGAAGAGGAGAGAAGCCTGGGCTTGCTGGGGTGCAGGGGAGAGAGAGAGGGGCGGGTTTTGAGGCTCCTGTGCAGGAGAGGGTCTTGAGCCAGGGCGGGGATCGGGGTGCTGCGTGGGGACTGCGGGGGTCCGAGTTGGGTGGGGTGTGCCGACAAGAACGTGGCCCCGATGAAACCTTAGCACTGAATGCTGCCGCCTCCTCCCCGTCTCCCATTTCTCCTCCCCCCTCTGAAGAATGACCCCCCCCCAGCCCCATCCCAGCCTGCATTCCTCTTTGAGCAGGTTGCTTTTGAGAATTTTAAACATACCCTCTTATTTCGAGGCAGCAAACCCCAGCAGTTCCGGCTTTGCTGTTAGCTCTTTTGTCTTTGTTCCCTGGACTCAGGGGCTGTGTTGCTGGCTTCCTGGGGATGGCTGGGATGCAGGGGGTGGGGGTGGGCACATCAGCGGGTGCTGAGCCTGCATCCCATGGGGGTGATGGGCTGGGACTTGGTGGTTCAGAGAAACCCAGAAGTCAGACGGAGGCGCGGATTGTGGGGTGGGGGCTTAGAGTGGGTGGGCCTGGAAGAAAAACAGGAGGGGGACCCTGAGATCTGCGTGAAGTCTGGACCTGAGAAATGCGTGGGTGTGTTGGGTGGTGGCGTGAGCAGAAGTGCCTAGAAATGTTAGGGAAAGGGAAGGAAGCAGGCCTGGGCCAGTCCGGGCCCTTTCAGAATTCAGGGCCTCGGCCGGGCCGGACTGGCTCCCTCAAGCATCTCCCCTGCCTCCTTCCCTTCCGTGTACAATGCCGGGGATTATGCCGAGGGGCGGAGCTGCCCAAGTGGCCGTCTGGCCCGCTGCACTTATAAAGGTGCTATAGAAATGTGCAGTCATTCAAAGTCCCAGGGCCGGCCGGCGGGCGGGCGGGCAGGCCTGGGGAGGCTTTGCATCTGCAGTTGCTGGGGGAGCATAAAGGGGGGCAGAGGCGAGGGCTGATTTACAGTGGTTCAGTGCAGCTTCAAAGAAGGGGGAGAAAAAGCAACGGGACTTCTGGCTCAGAGCGCTGCTTTGCATCTTGTCTTGCATAAATTTGCATACTGAGTTCAAAGTCGTAAAATAGTCTTGGGGAATGAGTGGGACCTACTGTCACTGATTGCTAGCGTCACTACCTTCCCCCACCCCCCACCCTAGACAGAATACCCAGAACTAGCTCTGCTAAGCTGCTCTGCCTGAGTGTGTTGGAAGGGGAGATGGGGGACTGGAGGGCTGCTGCTTCTGGGTCCCTCTGGGGAGACCGGAGATCTGTAGTTCCTTGACTACAGGAATTAAGCAGGGTGTGGCTCTGTGCGCTGTGGCCTTGGAAGCAGGGCTGGTCTGGAGGGTGTGACTCCACAGGTCCCGAACCAGCTAGGCAGAGGCAGGCAGTGTTGGAGTCTTTGCCGGCAGTCTCCCTGCTCACCTTCCACTCCCATCCAGAGTGTTCACGGAGATCGTTCCCAATGTGTAGTGATAATGACCCCATCTGTTCCTTTGATGAGATATTTGAGGAAGCTTTGAGAAAAAAAAAATCCTATTAACAGTGTCAAAAGATCTTACCAAAACAAAACCAGAGGTAAGGAGTCTCTGAATTTGAATAGGTGGTGGAGGAGAGGGGGAAAGAAAAACCCATCTATTGTGGACATGAGGGTCTATCTATGCAGTGGTTCTTGGCCTAATTGGACCCTTGAGTTTCCTGGCAGGCAAAGGGAAAAGGGAGGGTTAGATGGTTCTCATTATTAGCTTACCTTAGCAGTGAGCTTTAAAATAAACTTTTCAGGCACATCATTCCTTTGGGGGAAAGAATTTCTACAGAAATGCCTGCAAGGTGCCTGAGAGTCGGGATGTGTTCAATCACCAGCTGTCAGACACTGAGGGTGACTTTGAGAGCATCACTGTTCTCTAGCCCATTTATCAGGTTAGCTTCTCGGTTCTTAGATTAGCTATTCTCTGCTGTAGAAAATGGGACACACAATTGCTAAGTTCTGATATGAGCAGGTTCCAAAAATTCGTGGTTCTAATGAAATGCAGGACAGGAGTATCCGAGGCGGGGAGGGGTGGGCAGGTCAGGGGCTGCTAAAGGGAATGAGGGAGAAGTAGAAAATGAACAGGCTGTGCCCATGTTTGGTTTTGTTATTGGTCCTCCTCACATACTACAAAACCGTACCAAAAAAAACAAGGCTCGGTTATCATTATCATTATTTTTTAAAGAGACTGCGTATCCAGGGACTGCATTTAGTTTTAGTCTCTCTCTTCTCTGTGTTCCCAGCTCCCCTTCTCCTTCTCTGCTTTCTCCATCCTGTCTTCACAACCCACTCTGGACCGTTCTCTCTTTCCCATGCTTCTCCCACTATAATTCTAGCACACCTGGCTGGTTGCTAAGCAGGTGGACAGGGCTCGAGAAAGTGACATGGGAAGTAGATTGGCCCGGCCTTCCTCAGGGATCCAAGTAGATGGAGACCACGTAGATGATTGGGGATTGGCGTGTTTGAACCAAATCTGACCCTTAAATGAGGAGGGCAGTTGACTGGCAGTGTAGGGACTGGGCTTCGTGGGCGGGGGTGCCTGCTAGGGCTGCTTCTGCCAAAACCAAGGCGCAGGGGAGCGAGGTTATACTTCTAATGAGCCAGGGTGCTGGCGATCTGGTTGGCAGATGTTTGGAGCCCCTCTGCTTCTCCTTGCTGTCTCTGGCCAGCATTTCGCTGAGGTGGCAGGCAGCCTCCCGCCTGTCCTCATCCTGGTATGAACTGCTTCTTTGCCTGCTTTGTCTCCTGTCTTACAGCATCCCTGCAAGGGAGGCTATTTACCTCCATTCCGCAGGTGTGGACCCTGGGGCTCAATGGAGGGGCCACCTGAGCAGCTAAGTACTGAGGTGAGAGGCTAACCTGGCCGCCTTTCCTCTGTACCCCTCTGCCTCTGTGACCAAGCAAGTGAGTGCGGGCTGTTGGCAGAAAAAACCTTTGATCCCCGTCAGCCAGAAGGTTTGTTCCTGGACACCTGCCACGTGCAGGTGATGCTTGGGCCACCGTTCAGTTATTTGCATTCCCTTGACTCTTTGGAGAGGCCCAAGTCCTAGAACTTGGGGAATTCAGAAATGGAAGTGGCCAGCGTGCAGTAGTCAGGAGGGGCAGAAGGGTTCCAGGACAGGCCTCTAGAGAGAAGAGCTGGTGGGCAGTGGATGAATGTGGAAGCAGCCTGGCCTTTGCTGGAAGATTGACCTGGGTTCCAATGCAGGCCCGTCTCTGAGAACCTGAGTGATGATGGGCCAGGGTCTTATCTTTTGGTGAAATGGGGATGATTGTATTTCTCAAATGGGGTACATGTGAGGTCAGCTATGATAACGCAGAATGCCTGGCACGTAGTAGGTTCTCTTAGCTGCCTTAATCTTGGCAAGCGACGTTTCCTCTCAGACACTTAGGCGGCCTTTAAAACAAAGGCCGAACTGGCTGTGTCAGGCGGGCCACCTGTCTCTGAAGGTTGTACCAGGCGCTAAGGGGCCTCATCCTGGTGTGAAGTGGCTTTGGTTCAAAACCCAGTTTCCTACCGCGTACTTGCCACCTGAGGCAAGAGATAATTCTCTCTGAGCCTCAGTTTCCTTATCTGTAAATGAGGAATCGATAGCACCAGCTTCATAGGGTCACATCTGTGCATGTGTGTGCGTGCGTGTGGTGTGCGTACAGGTAGATAATACGTAAAAAGTCTACGCACTTGGGTGTTTTTTTGTTTTTTTCTGTAACAAGCCACTTGATTTCCAGCATCCATACCTCTGACCCATTTTCACAGACAGACTGTAGTGGAGCTGTTTGTGGAAAAGGTAATGAAACTATTTTCAATGCAGAATAAACCCAGTTGACAATAAACGGATGGCCTGAGGTCCAGGGCTTGCACTTTTTACGGATAAGTTAGGTGATGCTCTTTAGGGCTCGTGCGCAAGGATCTGGAGCTGACCAAGATTCTTCTGGCAGCTTCACTGTAGTGCCAAACGGGGGTGGAGGGACTGTAGGGGGCAGAGGGGGCCCCAGAGTTTGACCCTGGGTACTCTTGCTGGCCTTGCTACTGAGAAATGGGACAGGTTGAATTGGACATTAGGAGGAACACCGGCACCCAGAAGTTGAGTCCTGCCCTCACCTGCCAGCCGACCTCTAGGACCCAGCTCTCCAGTTGCTGGAGCTCAGAGGACTGGGGAATCCCTGAGGCCACTTTCAGGGTTGGGCAGCGCCTTCCTCCGCCGATGGCCTCCACGGGACACCTGCTAGGACCCAGGCTTTAGCAGAAGAGGGTCAGAACCAGTGTGTACTCACACGTTTGGTACACGGCATGTGCCGGGTGAGCTGTGTCGTATTGTCAGTGCAGCCAGTGAAGACCCCATGGTGCCCGTTTCCTGCCCCAGGAAAGTGGGCTTTCGGGTCCATCCTGTCTGGGCCTAGGGTGCCAGAAAGTTGAACATGATCCTGGCAAAGAAACTGGATGTTCTATCCAAAAAAGCGATATTTTCTTACTACGCCGTCTCCAGCGTTGACCTCACTCCCCAGTGGGGTGGGGCCTGAGGGGTTCTTAACAGGCATGGGGAAGTGTCTTCTGGGCCCTGGGGTTCTTCCTGATGTCTGATTCCACCTGTGGTCCCGGAAAGCCCTCTGAATGGCCCGTCTGGCCACGATAACATGACACTGTCTGTTGTCAAGCATCTGATGGAGTTGAGGCCCCAGGAAGCAGAGAAGCTGGATGCTTGAGTCTTCAGGGGTCAGCAGATGCTTGTGGTGAAACCAGGGACAATAGGGACAAAGCACAGCGTTTGCCACTGGGCATCTGGGGTGGACGGTAAACTCCGGGGACCTTGGTGGTGGGGGGAGGAGGGGGGAGGAGAGGCAAAGCTCTCCTTACAGAGGGGTTGGTGGGTCCAGAGAAGTGTGTTGGCTTTCAGGTTCCAGAGTAACTGCCCCCTCCCTTACCCTCTCCCGGACTCCGAATAGAGTGGATGGACTCTAGGAGATTTTTTTTCCTACTGGAAAATGGACCATCTCCCTCTGTCCCTCCCCCTGCTTGGCTTCTGATCCTCGACCCTCCCCTCCCCCTCTGGGGCCACTCCTGTTCCTTAACAAAGCCAAGGAAGATCTGGGCTGGCTCAGCTCCTGGGTGTCAGTCAGGACGCAGAGGGAGACCTTGCTCAGAAAGCCGGCTGCCCCGGAAAGAAATACAGAGTCGACTGTAGTGAGGAATTGTTTCCTTTCCCCTTTTTTTTTGTGGGGGGGAGGGGGGCATTTGGCAACCCTTGGGGCCCCTTCTGGCCGCCAGCCCCACATCTCTTCCTGGCTCTTGGGAGGCAGGGCAGGAGTGAAGTTTGGGGAGAAGGGAGCAGGGCCTGGCAAACCTCCAGCTGCCGGCCTGCGGAATTGGCCCACAGGCCCTGGTTAAGTTGGCCCCGAGCAGAGCCTGGGGAGGTTTCTAATTAGTGGACGGGTGTAGGTGTGTCAGCCTGTGTTCATTCAAGGAACTGAGCTCTGCGGGTGAGGAAGCCCTGAGGGGAGGGGCACTGGCCTGGGGAGGCCTTGGTAAGTTGGGGAGGAGGGGGGAGGCTCAGGGGTTCCTTCCTGATAGGGGTTGAGGAGATGGGGACCTTCTACCTGGAGTGATCTGAGTTGGATTGTAGGGGTGCAGTGAGCAAAGGGTATGCCTCGAAGGGTAAATGACAAAATACATAAGCATAATTAAAATTGCTTTTTTTCTAGATATTGTCTACTTCTACCCAAATGCCTGTCGTTTTTTGTTTTGTTTTAAAATATTTTGGCCACACCGAGCGGCATGTGGGATCTTAGTTCCCTGAGCATGGATCTAACCCGCGCCCCCTGCGTTGGAAGCATGGAGTCTTCACCACTGGACCGCCAGGGAAGTCTGACTGTAGGTTTTTTGCTTTTTCTAGCTGTTTTAGCCTCAAGATTCTCCCCACTTGACAGATGAAGAAATCAAGGCCGTATTCAGGTTCAAATGCCAAGGCAAGTGCAGACCAGAATGGACGGACCAGAACGGAGTCTGGGTCTCCAGATTCTCGTTCCAGAGCTCCATTCCATCAGACTCAAACATGCAGAGAAGCAGTGAATTATACACTGCTGCTTGGAAAAGCTCCTTTTCCCTGGGAGGTAGTAATTAAGGCATAACTTCTCAAAAATGTTCCTTTATGCAACTCCCCGGGAAGTCTCTTTTAGGTCTATTGTCTCCACTTCTGGATCGAGGTGCCAAGTTGCCTGTGGATGGGGAACTTACTTTCTTTCTTTCTTTTTTTTTTTTTTTTGGGAACTTACTTTCTAAAGTGCCTGAGGCCAAGATAAAATGAAAATGACAGTTCCCCTGGGCCCTGCCCTTGCAATTGCCTGATAAGGCTGGGTGGTTTCTATAGAGACACCGGCAGGAGGTGTGTCAGGCAAGATAAAGGGGGGTGGGGGAGGAATGGGTTTACTGGATCCTAAGGGCTTTTGGGGTTGGGTGGGGGCCCGCTGGCTTATGACTGATGGCTTCCTTCCCTGGGAAGATGAGGGAGGGTCCTGTGGAGATGGGAAGAGAGACAAGGTGATGGGGAACAGTAGAAAGGAAGCCCTGGGGTTACAAGGTCTTGGTCAGGAGTTTAACAGGATACCAATGCCCAAATGCCATTCTGGTTGGTTAAGAGCTATGGAGTTAAACCACCTGGGATTTGGTTTTGGCTCTGCTGTTGCTGCTTGACTTTGTGCCACTGGCCTCATACCCTATGGCTTCTTAGCCAAGCATGAGAGGAGATAAGAAATTATCAACCTCGTGTGATTGCTTGATGATAAAACAACGTTCTGTACGCAAACCACTTAGCACAGGGTTAGAAACTCAGAGAATCAGGTGAGTCGTACTGATGGTGATACCTCTCCCCTCTCTTCTCCCTCTGATGTCAACACACAGAACAGAAGAAGGCAAATGCTTGTTTTTTAGCTGTTTGCTGATTGGCCAGGTTTATTAAGAAGGGGCACTTAAGAATCCTGCAAGGAAGTGTGGCTGCTTCCACAGGGTGTGGCTTACCTGGACAGCTGCCCTTTGCTTTGGAAAGTCCAGAATGGAGTCAGTGGTGGAGGGATTTCCAGAGGGCAGTCGTGACCTCATTGTGGTTCTGCCATGGCTGACCTCGGAACAAGGTCCATGCATGCCCCTTGAGGGGAGGATTCTTACTTGAGGCCCTGCTAGTTAGCTCTGGTTCCTTTGCTGCCTCTAAACCAATAGAGCATAACCAAGGAAGACAACTGATGTGCTGCAGGTTTATATCATACAAAATTAGTGAACCTTTAGTGGAAGGAAAAGAAAGCATGGTGACCTATTTAAAGACACTTATTTATATTCAAGACACTTCTTGTGCTGGTTTGAGAGTGTGGCCGGCAATCCTGGACATCTTTGCAGGTTTTCAGTTTCTTTTTGCATCCTTTGGGTTCCATTTGTCAGGCCTGGGATAGCTGGGAGACGTCTGGGGATGGAGAAGAATTGGCAGAAGGAGAGGATGGAAGGAGAGAGGTGAGTGGGACCCAGTGTTTATGGTCCATGGGAGCTGGTCTGCGTGGTGACATCAGAGCTGAGTGCAGGGACAGTTGTTTGAATGTGGGTCCTGGTGGAGGGAAGTAGCCTTCCTCTCCAATTCATGCCTCTGTTCGCTCAGTGCCTTTCTTCTCTCCTAACCACTCTTGCTGCTCTGGGGCTTAGATGGTGAGGGAGAGACCAGAAACATGAAAAAAAAGAAGTAATATAACAGGATACTCTAGGCCAGAGAGCGGTGGAATGCTCTTTGGATAGTCAACTTTTCTAATGTTTAAACACTGATTGAGCACAGGTACAAGCTATGAGACTGACTCTACAGATACAGTTATCATACCACCTGTAGCACATGCTTTTTTTTTAAAATTTTTATTTTATATTGGAGTATAGTCGATTAACAATATTAGTTTCAGGTGTACAGCAAAGTGATTCAGTTATACATATACATGTATCTATTCTTTTCCAAATTCTTTCCCATTTAGGTTATTACAGGGTATTGAGCAGAGTTCCCTGTGCTGTACATATACAGTAGGTCCTTGTTGGTTATCTATTTTCTTTTTTGTCTGTGCCATGCAGCATGTGGGAGCTTAGTTCCCCGACCAGGGATCTAACCCACGCCCCCTGCATTGAAAACATGGAGTCTTAACCACTGGACCGCCAGGGAAATCTGGTTATCTATTTTTTTTTTTATACAGATAGCCTTTTCAAAAATTAATTAATTAATTAATTTTTGGCTGTGTTGGGTCTTCGTTGCTGCGAGCGGACTTTCTCTAGTTGCGGCGAGCGGGGGCTACTCTTCGTTGCAGTGCGCAGACTTCTCATTGCGGTGGCTTCTCTTGTTGCGGAGCACGGGCTCTAGGCACGCGAGCTTCAGTAGTTGTGGCATGTGGGTTCAGTAGTTGTGGCGCATGGGCTTAGTTGCTCCATGGCATGTGGGATCTTCCCCGACCAGGGATTGAACCTGTGTCCCCTGCATAAGCAGGTGGATTCTTGACCACTGAGTCACCGGGGAAGTCCTGGTTATCTATTTTAAATAGATCAGTGTGTACACGTCAGTCCCAAACTCCCAAGCTATCCCTCTCCCACAGCACATGCTGTTTGATCGTGGAGGGGAGCAAGAAAAGCATTTGAAAAAGTTGGATATTATCTAAGAAGAAACCAAGTCAGTAGAGATGTATATACATGTCATGTAAGTAAACGGTTGCTGTTTTAGCCTTTTGACCAAGGCTCTTGGGAAGATCTTGATGTGAAATCATGGGACCCCTCTCTGGTGGATAAAGTTACAGAAGGAAAAGAATCTCCAGTCTTGGAAGACGAAAGCGCAATCTCTTTCTTCCAAAAAGGCAAATTGAGCACACAAAATGTCTCCCTTCCTGCCCTCCTTTCATGATGTGTACTTTGTTTTACACTCTATGGAAGCTAAGTACAAGTTTGTGTCTTCAAGAAGCTCCTTCCTTTGGAGGAGGAAGGAAAAGCATGGACCCATGGCTTTGTGCCAGTGCACTCAGGCTACAGGGCTGTGAAGGAAGCTGAGTCCAATGACAAGAGTGCTTGGCCCAGGGATGCCCGTCATCCACTCAATCAAGTGGCCTTTGGACACTTGGAGGCCATATTGTCCATCCTCCTTCCTCCCGAACGATACCAGAGGAAGATGTGTAATTTTTTTCCACCTGCAATTTGTTACTCATTTTAGTTCTTCCTCTGAAACTCGGGTGGCTTCTAACGTGGATCTCTCCCATTTCAGTTTAAGGCTGCCATCTCCCTGCTCCTTAGGAAGCCAGAACAGCTGTTTCCCTTCCTTTGGGCATGAGTGGCCCTTGAGTATTGATTCCTGCATCTTCTCCTCCTTGACCCTGTGACCCGCTTCCACTCTCGAGTCTTTCCTCTGACTCATTTCCCAGTTCTTCATGCTGCACAGACCTGGCCGGGAGCCCGTGGTCAGTCTCTGACTGGCAGGCAGGTGGCTCTTGTGACAGTGGCCTCTGAGAGTGGCACTGAAGTTGGCCATGTCACTGTGATTTGGTCCTCCAGCCAGTGGGGTTCAAGGGGCACCCGTATTTACTGATACCCCTGCTTGACAAGGAGGGTGAGAGGTGGATGGAGTGAGTTTCTTTTAAAAGAAAACTTTAAAAATGCAGAGAAATACTAAGAATGACATAATAATGCCAGTCTACCGCCCACAGCTGGGAACGTTGATATTTCGTCGTCATATTTACTTCAAGTCTTTTTTTTAAGCTTCCGCTGATGGCCCTCCCCACCAGCCACCTGTTCCCTGTCCCTCCTCCCCAGAAACAACCACTAGCATTATTTAGTGTTTCTCTTTCTTAGCTAAACAGGTTTGCTAATGAATGACCAATATTTCAGAGTCATTCTCTGAGATAATGGAAAATGTACATAAAAGGTTTCATTCTGCAACTTTTTCCCCCGTCCACTTTAGGTTTTGAGATCTACCCATGTTGATAGACACAGGTCAGAGCTATACTTTTTTTTTGGCGGTATGTTGGCCTGTCACTGTTGCGGCCCCTCCCGTTACAGAGCACAGGCTCCGGGCGCGCAGGCTCAGCGGCCATGGCTCACGGGCCCAGCCGCTCCGCGGCATGTGGGATCTTCCCGGACCGGGGCACGAACCCGCGTCCCCTGCATCGGCAGGCGGACTCTCAACCACTGCGCCACCAGGGAAGGCCCTGTAATGAACGTTTTTGTGCACATGTCAGAGAGAAGTAGAATTACTGGGTCAGGCACACTCTTCCCATAAGCCTTTGGTCCACGTTTGCACCAAAGCACGCTCTCCACTCACTTGGGCCTTCGGCAGGTAGGTCCCCTTGCCAGGTTCTCAGATGGCTTTAGCTGAACCAGACGAGAAACGCTGGGGACTCACGGGAAGGAGGGAAAAGCTGATAGTACTGTTGACCATCTTGATATCAATTTCTCTGGCTCTTCAAGGACAGACTGGCTCGCAGAACCCCAGAGGACCGTGGCTGAATTTGAGCATGTTTTTGTTTTCTCAAACTGTCTGCCTCAGCCCTGACCCTCCCCAGGTCTTGGCGATTCCAGGAATGACCCTGGTGTTTTATGAAGCACTCCTTTGGAGAGTGCAGAGGCAGGGAGGCCCTGCACTTTCTGGTCACTCGAGGGGGAGCCCGCGATGAGAGATGCTCTAGAAAACCTCCATGATGCTTGGCCGAGGAGGGCCCCTGTATGTGCATCTAAGCATATACATGTGTCTGTTTCTGAACCCGCACGTCAGTGGGTGCAAGGAGCTCACGAGGCTTCGTCTTTGCAAAGTGTACACGTAAAGGCGTATCTCTTGAATAGAAGCCTTTTCTCCCATCACCGAGTCAGGAATCACAGAGGAATGGGGCCCTGAGCTGGAAGGTGGTTGTTAAAAGTACAGAGTCCTTGATGCCTCCTGCCCGCCCCGTCCCAAGGCTTGCTGTCTCCGAAGCTCTGGGGCTGGAGTGTAGGACTTTATTTTTCGTAGGCTCTTCAGATGATTTCTGATGAACAGCTACAATTGGGAACTGTTTGCCTGGTCTAACTCTCTGAATTTACAGCTGAGCACACCGGGGCCTGCACATCTGAAACACCCAGCCTGGCATCATTCAGAATCCCAGGCCTGGCGGTAACGTCAGGATCAGAACCTTGGGCCTCTGGCTTTCCGGCCAGTGATGCCCTTCTTGCCACACTAGAACCGGATGGCCAAGGCTTCGAGCTCCAGAGCCTGTGTTCCAAAGGAAATCCAAAAAGGGCTCAGAGTGGCGTGGCAGGTAGTTGGCCCTCTGCCCTCCTGTTGTCCACCGTCGCCGTTATCTCCAGTAGCGGTTCCTTCCCTGTATGAGGATGGGGCTGGGTGCCTACTGGCCATCCCACTCCACAGACTTTACCCACTTCTGCAGCCCTTAGCTAGGTGATGGGCTCGTGGTAGCTGTCGGTGCAGGGAGATGGTCTCAAGGTGAGAAAGGCCAGTTCCCGCCCTTGTGTGATGTGATCACCTGTGGGACCTATGGGTCTAGAACATCAGAGGGGGCCGCTTGTTTGCAGCCATTTCCTTACGTACGGGTGGGCGGCGGGTGTCATCAGAGAGGAGACCTTTTGTTCAGAAACCATACTGAGGAGCTACTGGTCTGTTGCCGAAGGGTTTTTTCCCAGAACGAGGTGGCATCTGAGAGATGTCAGGTTTGCTTAGCTGGCTCCGTAGCAGGGAGCAGGGGCTCAGAGAATGGGAAGGGAGTTTGGAGTGAAGCTGGGTGTCAGCAGGGCATAGATGGCCTGTCCAGGAATGCCATTAGCTGAGCTGGAATGCCACCACGTGAGACATCCACGCACGTACTACTCAGGATTCCAGTGTAAGAGGCCCCTGCTGCCTGCCCGCCTGTGACAGGCTAAAAACAGGTGGAGGAGGGCACATGATGTCTCTCACCCAGAAAGACTAAGGACTTCAGGTTTAACCTTAGCTGAAAATTAACCAATAGGCCCCCTTCCTACCCCACCCGTTTCTAACTTCTGCCCCCGACGACGTCCTCCCTCTCCCCCACCTCCCAGCAAGGCCTGAATCACCCACCCTGGCTTCTGGGTGGCTTGTGCTGTTGATCAAAGTGGCCATATGCCGGGTGAAGTTAAGTGAGCAGTCAGCCATACAAGGGGACTGGCTTCAGAGCCTCTCCAACAACATCTGCTTCCCCTGTGTGTTGGTGCGTTTACCTGTGAACCCTGCCTCACCTATGCGTGCACGGCGGTTATGAGACTCTACCTATCTTTCCTCCCTCTCTCCTCCTTCCCTCTCCCCCTTCTTTCTTGCCTTCCTTCCTCCCATCTTTCCTTTGCCTAAATTCTATAAGCAAAGTTAAAGTAATTTTGGCAAATCCACCCTTGCCCAAGGACTTCATCAGATGGCAGAGAGCTTTGATGTTTAGCAACATGTGGAATTTATACAATCAACAGAATCAAGCTTTAGAAGAAAGATGTAGAAAGATGTAGATGCAGAGCTCTTTTATAACTCACTTTCCCCCCCATGCATTGGCCGTTTTGCAGACCAGGTATCACCCATCTTTCCCCTCTACCAAACAAATGCACCTTTCATTTACTCTTTCAAGAACTAGATCATCTGCACATTTCTTCCAAAGCCTGATTCTGCGCACATTGGGAGTTGGAGTGGTACTGATGCTGTAGCCTATTTAAGTAGCAGCCTTCACTTTAGTAGGGTGATGATTCTCATTTTTCAGACATAAGACGTTAGAGCTCAGAAAGGTTAAAGGGTCTGGCCAAAATCACGGATGAATTGTCAGGGGCAAAGCCAGGATTGGAATTCAGGGCTCTTGACTCCTGGGGTTCTTTGCCCATTTGAGTTTGTGAATGAATTGTCCACTGCCATGGATATTAGTGGAGAAGTCGTCCTGGAGGGAGGAGGAAGATGGTAGTTAGTATTTATTCTTTTGCCCAACATATGTCAAGGTTAAGTGCATTTTGGGAGAAATCAACAAAGAAGGAGCCATGTGAGTTCTGTGCCCAGCCAGGGTGGAACCAGGAAAGCAGCCGGCATTCCCCTGGCCTGTTCCTTGGAATCCATTCTCAAAGGGCCTGGAATGCTATTACCTGTTGAAGAAGGAGGTGAGTTCGCTGGAGGGAGTGATGGATTTAGGGTTGGGTTAGATCATCTCTGTGTTGCCCTCAGCTCTTAGATTTCCAAATAATCATGAGATAGACTGAGGAGAAGGTTGGAAAATGACTAGGCTTTCTTCAGAATAAAGAAAAGAAGAAAGAAAGATGTATTAACTTCTTATGAAGATGTGTGATGCTTTTGGGAAGAGGTCTCCTTTTCTCACCAGGCCTGCATGAGGACAGATGCCTCACACCGTAAGCAGGAAGGGGTAGGGGGTTGCTGTTAGATTCTTAAGGCTTGTTTTCCTCAGAGTGCTCTAAGGTCTCCGGTAGATCAGGAGTTGCCAACTGTCAAATGGAGCAGAGGTCGGAGCATCGCAATAGGAGAAAGTGAAGTTTCATGAGAGAAAGGGTCTTCATCCGTTGAGTAAGGTTGTCAGTGCTACGGTCAAGCCACATGACACTGCGGGGGAAAGGACTGTGCCAAAGTTAAGTTTTAAAGCCAGAGTGTCAGTGCACAGAAGTAGGCATCTTTCTGCTCCCGGACTGTCCCCCTCCAGCTGCCCTGCTTGGCTAGCTTAGTAAGGCCGGGTCACAGGGCGGTGCGGGGACCCCAGGCCAGTCGTGGAGCACCTCTGATGACAGCAGAGAGGTTGTGCGTGCTCCTCTTGGACCCAGGTGCTGGTCCTTCTGGGCCTTGGGTTTTCTGTCTGTAAAATAGGACACCTTGTCTGTGTCCTCTTGGTCCATCTGTCTCGCATTCAGCTCTCCTCCAGGTGTGTAAGGTGGGAAGGTGTGGCAGTGCCCCTACGGCAGGACGGGCCTTCTCCCCGCCCTTCAAGCCTCCCACAAGGGAGACTCTACTCTCCCTCTGTCATCTCCCCTACTTGTCTTTGGAAAAGCTTGACCTTCTGTACATAATTGGGAAACTCCCTTCTTCAGCGTTGACCCATTTCCTGGGTCACTAGGCAGAGAAGAGCTACTGCTTACTAATCCTTACAGGGACATCTCTTCAGGAATCTCGGAGGTCCCTGTCCGTCATCTCTAAGCCCGCAGGCTTTTCCTGTTATGTGATTTGGGTTGCTAAGAACCATCTCTTAGAGTGACCTTTGCACTGTAGCCCATGGAGCTGCATACATAAGTGGTTGCTTAATAAATATTATTCTGCACCGAACTCTCCTAGGCAGAAAAAAAAATGCAACTTGGTATTTTTGTTCTGAGGGCAAATTCCATCTCTAGCTGGAGTTCTCCATGTGGAATGTTTTCCTGCGGACTGCGCTGTCACACCTATAAGGGAACGTATGGGCAGAGCTTGGTAACGTGTGATAATGTCCTTGTCCAGCAGAGCGTGAGGGTGCGGTGCCGTGCGGGTGCTTCCCCGAGTGTGGGACGCAGAGGAGGCAGCTGAGGGCGAGCCCCTTGTGCCGGCACTGCGTATGCACGCAGCAGCCCTCGGAATCCTCTCTGCCACCCACTGGAGGTGGATCCTGTTTGTGCGTGTTTTACGGACGAGCAGTGAAGGCACAGAGAGCCTAAATAACTTGTCCAGGGCTGCACAGCTCAGTGGTAAAGCTAAGATTCAGCCAGGCAGTCGGACTTTGGAGGCTGAATCCCTGAACCTCTTTGGCTGGGGATAGGATCTCAAGGAATCGAGGCTCTTCTCAGCCTACAGTCCTTTCTGATCTCCACCCAGTCAACAATTGTGTTTCCCTGTCCTGGGCTTCCACTTCAAGATGTGGGGTGTCGGTACCTGCGTCAGCAGACCAGGCCCATGGATTTCCTCATCTTATTGGCACTTTCGTTGGCAACGATGAGATCGATAAAGGAATGGAATGAAACATACCCTTGAACCCAGGTGGCTTCCGTGAGGGTGGACGAACTGACCTTCCGCTCAGAGCCGTCAGGGACATCTCAGGACAGGAAGCCACCTCTGTCCTTCTGGGATAGGACTGCCCACTTGAGCCCTGTCTTCTGGGACCTGGAGTGGGGCTGCATTATGACTTTTGGGGGGCACCAGACATGTTTGCCTTTGTGGGCAAACACAGAAGAATTAGAAAATCGTATTTTATAACTGCAAACGTATCCGTGTTATATGAAGACGTTTGCTTTGACCTAAAAGTTTATTTTTTTCTTCTGATTTTAAAAGAAATGAAAACATTTCCTAGGGCCCTGGGCACCGTGCCCTCTGTGCCTGATGAACAGACCAGCCCTGCCTGGAGCCTGCCGTCCTGAACGTGCATGAATCTGTGTGCCCCTCTCTTCCATCCAGTGTTTCCAGAGCTTGCAGAGGGCCTGGTTCTGAGCGTTAACTGTGGGCTGACCTCTAGGGCTCATCCAAAGGATGCTTCTTTGGCCCCTGTCAGTGGTACGAGTGCCTGGGAGAGTTAGGGAAGAGGGGTCAGCAGGCTAAGAGTCCTCTGGGGTCCCCACCACCACCACCAAGAAGGAAGGCTCATAGGCCAGAAGTGTTCCTTGTGATGGAACAGTGGTGGAGGGGTCTTAGCCGAGGGAGGGGATACAGTAAAGCTCAGATCTGCTTTATGTGAGGCTGGGAGTCTTCAGCACTGGGCCGGGAACTTCAGGCCTCTGGATCAATCCTAACTGCGAACGGTGGTTTTCAACTGGAGACCATTTGGCAATGTTCAGAGACGTGTTCGATCGTTGCAACTCGGGGAGGTTGCCGCTGGCATCTGGTGGGTAGAGGCCCACGATGGTGCTGGGCGTCTTACACAGGACAGCTCCTAACAAAGAATCTTCTGGTCCCAAAGACAGTAGTGCTGGGGTTGGGAGACCCTGATCCTGAGAATGTCCCAGGCATTGGGTTCAGGTGAGTGGAGCCTTCCCAGACGTTCCTGAAGAGGACTAAATGTGGGCCATCCTGCTGTGTTTCAACCTGAGAACGTGGAATTGCAGCCACAGTGGAGACGGGCTGTCTTAATTTAAGCCTCGGGGCAGGCGGGCAAACCTGCCCCCAAAAGAGAGGAACCCGGTGAACTTCTGAGAGTCACAGGCTTCGTGACAGCAGAGCGGATGGTTCCAGAAATGGTGGGAAATTCCCAGAGCCCTTGTCCAATTACTTTGTGAGCAGAACTCAGGGCGTCGGGTGCAGAAGTGGTGTTGAGGTCTCCATAGATGCTCTCTGTCACTGTGGGCAGGAAGCAGGCTGAGCAGGGCACGATGAGGATGGGTTTGTTGTGCCCAGGGTGAACTCGGGTACGAGGGGCTGGGTGAGGGCAACCCAGAGGTCTCCATTGTTTTCCCCGTTTGATCCTGCATGGTTCCCAGTGCAGCCGGGGAAGCAGGACTTTTCTAGGCGTCTTGCTGTCTTCCTTCTGTGTTCTCCGGGCCAGCACCTGCAGGGATGAAGACAGGGAGCCTGAAATTGTGTCACCAGGTCCAGGTGCAGAGAAGCAGAGAAGCCTGTAGAAATGGAAATAGCAGAACTGATGGTGAGGATGGAGATGAGTCCCCCCCGCCCCACCCATTTGTGCCAACATCTGCCTTATGCTTCAAGGTTAATGTTAAGCAGAATGGAGGGTTACCTGAATCAGCCCATCCTATTTATTTGCCAGGTCTGTCTCAGACTCTCGCAAGCCTCTGCTTCAGCCTTCTGCCCTCTACCTCTGGTATCTGAACAGGGAAGGTGGGATCATCTTCGTGGTTGGCCTCAGCTGCCTGACCAGTCCCAGGGGAAAGCTGCAGCCGGTCCCCATTCAGGGGAACCGGGCCGGTAGCTGAGCCGGGGAACCCGGACTGCTTCTCTTGGGGCCTCTGGGTTTCTGCTGTTTCAGCTTCAGGGACAGAAAGGGGAGGGCAGGGTGGGTGAGGGAAGTTTGGGGCGGGTGAATGTAGAACGTGGTCGATCAGGACTCCCACCCAAGTCGGTGGCAGATGCTTCGAATCAGCCTTCCCCTGCAGGTGGTGCTGGGGCTTCTGGAACAGGATCTAATCTGCGCTTGGTTTATTTATGATAAAATCTGGGCTACCCGGAGCCCCTGGAGAAATAGCCATTCTAGAGAAAAATTTTCCGGGTTTCACAGGGCTTACTCATTTAAATATTTCCATTATTTTTCTAAAGTTTAGCAATTTTGGATAGATATCTTTCTTAATACTGAATACTTGTCATGTTTACCCCTTTCCTTGTTGGATGCCCCAAAGTTGCATTATCAACACTAGTCTTGTTTCAGGCCACACAACGTGGAAGTTTTCAGGGGTCATCAATGGCTGTGGAGTTGTTTGCTGTGCACCAAATGTCCCCGGAGTTCTTATGTTTGGTTTTTTTTTACTGTCCTCTTTCCTCTCTGCCATTTGATACTTCTCACCACTGACCACGTGCCTTCCTTTTTCTCCTTTTAATTTTGTTGATTTTATTCTGTGGTGGCCTTGGAAACCAGACATGCAGAAACCAGGCTTATCTGACCAGTGCTACTGCGAACCGTCAAGGTTCTTCATGCACTGACTTCCCTTGACTTGTGAGGAAGGCATCACGGCTTCACAATGCATGGATGTGGTGTCTGCTGTTCTGATGCTCAGAAGCTTATCTTCCTCTGCTTCCTGCTTCTTGATTGGGTTCCACACGGCAGGGGTAGCAGATCACTGAGGCAGCTGTCGTCATCATCATCATCATCGTCAAAGTAATCACCACCAACAGGATGTAGAGTTTCTGCGTTCCACACTGTATCTTAACGGCTTTACCTATAACATACTCTCAGCAGTTCTGTAAAGTAGGAACTATTATTATCCAGTAGTTTATGGTTAAGAAAAACAGGCACAGTGCGGATATATATGCAGGAGAAATACAGCTGGTATAAAAAGTGGCAGAGCTGGAATTCCATTCGAGTCCGCCCTCCTATCCAGCATTTGCCAGGCTGGAGATTACGTGCCTGGTTCTAAAGGATGCTCCAGCTAGTGAGAACCGACCAGGCATCAGGCCTAGTGCAAAGGGAAGGGATGGGAGTAAACCTCTATTGAACTCCGTTTCCAGGGACCCCGTTGGTGCCTGGTCCCCCAGAGTCTGCTGGAGCGTGCTCTGAGGATGCAGGCGCTGGCTCCCCAAGGCACGGAAGAGGGTCCCACACCTTCGCTGGTGAGGGAGTGAACGCCGAAACTCACAATCCAGAGGGGGTGTCATGGCCCCCCTTTTACAGGTCAGGGCCAGCTCTTTACACCGTATAGCATGCCCAGGACAGCGACCCCCTGAGCCCACCACACTGTGCCTGAATTCTGAAAGGACTGCCAAGTACTAGGCGCCTCGCCTGAAACCCTCGTGTAGAAATATTGTAAAAGCCATTCGGGTATGTTATCCAGGCTGTAAGTTTTCGGAGGTGCATTAGAGGGGAAGAGAAAATGTGCAAGATTTGTTTGGAAACTCCCACTGCCTGCTCCCTGAGCCCTGCAGGGGGCCGCTCCAGGCAGTGTGGTCTGAGACCCTGTTGGCCCTGCCGTGTCTGCGGGGGGCTGTTTGCACCCCGGCCCACCTAGAGCTTGCCAGAAATTGCCTCCCTGGTTAGGACCCTTCCATACCATTGACTCTGTTCCCTGGCTGGACGTGCCTAAGCCTGCATGAGACCGTGGGAGGGGAGGAGTGCTCTCAGGGCCCCTCCACCTGAGCTGTGTGCACCGTAGGAGCCGTTCCCTATTGCCGGCTGGCTGGAGGTTTAAGAAAGTCGAAAGACTTAGTGGATGGTCCTTGGACAGACATCTGGATGAGGTTACGCACCCTGCGATAAGATGAAACTACAGCGTTCCTGTTCTGGGGGCTCTCGATGTAATGGGGGGTGGGGCAGCACGCATAGACAGGAGACAAATCAGGGGCCCGGGATGGTGCTGTAGCGGCCATAGGAGTGGAGCGTCAGGGCAACAAGAGGAGGAAGCAGACGGGCAGATGAAGAGTGATGGCGGCGGGGGCTGGACGCTGTGTTCCGGTGACAGCGCGGCTCTCCACCTCACTTCCCTGCCAGACACAGCACGGCCCAGTGATCTCTGCGGCATGAGTTTTAAAAGCTCATCCGATCCATGCCTTTTCCGACCAGACATCATGAAGACTTTAAACGGGGGGGGGAGTTATTGGTGGGTGAATCTCAGAGGTCTTTCAAGGAAGAGTGGTGGACGTTCCCTGTTCCCCGGTGAGAGCCTTGCCTACATGGTCATCCTTCGTTTGTGCCCCTCTGCTCCCCCACGTGCATCCTCCCCCTTGACCTCCTGGGGTGGAGGCAGAGCAGAGTAGGTGACCCAGGCATCTTTCTGGAGTCAGAGAGCCTGCGTTCAGATCCTGGATTCTGATCTTGGTCAGGAAATTGACCTCCGTGAGCCTCAGCTTCTCTGTCTAGAGGTTGGGGGACGTTACTAGTTGTGCTCGTCATTGCTGTGAAACCGAAATGGATCATCCACATAAGTCCCTTAGCACCACTGCTTAGATGTTAGTCATCGCCTTCCTTGTCGTTATCAGGGGTCCAGATAGTCCCTGGAGGGCCCGCCTCTCTGGAAACCGGACCTGCAGCTCTTCCTCCCTCCCTCTCTCTGCAGACAATGGCGAGGACCACTCTGAGGGAGGCCTGGTCGAGAACCACGTGGACGGGAACATGAACTTGTTGGGAGGTGGAGGTGGTGCTGGCCGGAAGCCCCTCAAGTCGGGCATGAAGGAGCTGGCCGTGTTCCGGGAGAAGGTCACGGAACAGCACCGGCAGATGGGCAAGGGTGGCAAACATCACCTCGGCCTGGAGGAGCCCAAGAAGCTGCGGCCGCCACCTGCCAGGGTCAGAATGGGTCGGGTCTGGTTGGAGGGGTGGGAGGACGTGTAAAGGGAGTGTCCCAGCAAGCGGGGATGTGGGCCCCCCGATGAGATCCCTGTCCTGTGTGCCTGCGGGCAAAGCACTTGCCTTTCTGATTCTGCCACTGACATATTCAGGGACCTTCAGGTTGATCAGTTTCTCTTTGTGGGCGGGGCGCTCAGTATCTTTGGCTGTGAAATGGGCTCTGCGTACGGGTTCTTGAAGTCCCTTCTAAAATCTCCACGTTTCTGCTTGGCTTTGGGACACAGGCAAAGCAATGGATGCTAGAGATATGGATGGATCCACTCTTGTTGCAGCTGCCCTCACTCAGCTACCCCACTTCTTCTTTCCAGCTCAGCTTTGCTGTCTAGGCCCTGGTTGGGTTGACGGAAGGGAATGGAGGTTGGGCCACCGGGTGGGTGTAGAGATACTCTGGAGGCAGCCACTTGAATTCAGTATTTGCAAGTAGCTCCCATTTTGACCCCTGAAAGCCGTTGACACAGATGGAGGAGAGGAGGGAATACTCATATGCAGGTGGCCTTCTTTAGGGGTGCGGTGGAGCATAACCATATGGTAGGTAGATTGCTGGGCTGGGTGTCAGAAGTTCCTGGTGCCACTAGCTAGCTGTGTGACCTTGGGAAAGTCCCTTCAGAAGAATCACGGGCCTATTCCCACTCTAAGCATCCTCTCCGCGTGCCTGTGCCCACAGACCCCCTGCCAGCAGGAACTGGACCAGGTGCTGGAGCGGATCTCCACCATGCGCCTTCCCGACGAGCGGGGGCCCCTGGAGCACCTCTACTCCTTGCACATCCCCAACTGTGACAAGCATGGCCTGTACAACCTCAAACAGGTGAGCGAGGATCTCCTTGGCCCCGGACCCTGGGTGTGTCTTGTTCTTGCCTCATCACCTGTAAGCCTCTGAGCGGGAGACCTAGTCTTCTGTGAGGAGGCGGGTGGCGATGCCAGCCAAGAGGGGAGGGGATGCCAGCTGCCAGGCCAGGGAAGGCGGGGGCGGGGCTTCTCTTCTTGGCTTCAGGCTTGTCAGAGCCTGACTCCATGTACCCAGCTTACCTGCCAGCAGCGCTTGGTGTCCAGGATAGGAGGGAGCCTCTTGGAGGACAAATAGCGCCTCACACCAGTGCTTCTTGATTTTATTGAGCGTTAGAATCACCTGCAGGTGATTCTGGGACCTCGTCCCCAGAGACTGTCATTCAGACGGTCGAGCGGGATCTGAGAGTTCGCGTTTCTAACCAGCTCTCAGAGGACGCAGATGATCCGTGGACGGCATTTCCAGAATCACTGATTTAAACCATTGTTGACCAAGTAGACTCTCTGGTTTTCAAGTATCTCAGGGAATGGAGAATCGGGTGGAGAAACGCCACTTGAAATATTTCTAGAAACGATTAACAGAACAGTGTTATCAGTACATTAGAGAAAATGTAGAAAGTGTAAGTGAAACACCCAGGAGCCCTTTTTCCTCCCCTTTCCATTCTGTTCATATGCCTTCTAATGATCTATGCGTGTATGCATATTTCCCCTTATTATTAATATTGTTTACCTAACCACATAGAGTTTGTAGTGATGATTGTTAGTGGCTGTTTAACATGGTCAGTTGTCCTTTCACCTAGTGCACTGCTCACTTCCTCCAGCTCATCTCTGGTATAGGGAGAAAAAGTCTGTGTGCATTTCATGTAAGGCAGAGAGAAGGATTGAGATGGTGTGGACTCCACCGGCCATTCTGTTCTCCAGCAGAGGGTCTGAGCCCAGCTGCACACTGGGCTTCTCTAGGGAGCTTTAAAGAATACAGATGCCTGGGCCTCACCCCCAGAGATCCAGATTTTGTGAGTCTGGGGTGCTTTCTGGGCACCAGATTTTTCAGAGGCTCCCCTGGTGGTCCTAGTGGGAAGTCAGAACTGACTTTTAAAGGGTGGGTGTGCAGAGCCAGGAGATGGGGTACGGGGCTCTGCTGATCCCCCGGGGTGGGGGTGGGGGTCTCACTTCCCCATCTCCTTCACAGCCCAGGCATCTTGCCCTTTGAAATAGCAGTCTAGCGTTAAAAGCTATTGGTTCGTACACCTGCCCTCTAGATGTAGCCAGCTACTTCGTTTGGAGTTCAAAAGAAGAAATAGTGATCTTCTTTTCTACTGAAGCTTATGGGTAAACGGGGATTTGCAAGAGGAATTGGCTCATGGGTAAGATCAGGGATCCTGGGAGGGGAATGCCTGGCTTGGCATCTCAGGTGTGGCTCTTACTAGCTCTGTGATGTTGGGCAAGTTACTGAACCCACCTGGACTTCCTTCCGATCGTCCTTAAAATGGTAAAGTAATGGTACCTACTTCACAAGGTGGTTGAGAGGATTAAATGAGTGTATGTTAGGGGCTTCCCTGGTGGTGCAGTGGTTGAGAGTTCGCCTGCCGATGCAGGGGACACGGGTTCGTGCCCCGGGCCGGGAAGATCCCGCATGCTGCGGAGCGGCTGGGCCCGTGAGCCATGGCCGCTGAGCCTGCGCGTCCGGAGCCTGTGCTCTGCAACGGGAGAGGCCGGAGACCGCGACAGTGAGAGGCCCGCGTACCTCAAAAAAAAAAAAAAAAAAGAGCGTATGTTAGATATGAAGTGTAAATGAGCAGTGTATATGACTGCTTACGCCACGCCCAGCACATAATAGGACCCGAGCTAACGCTGACTTTCATGTGCGTTTTCCGCCTCACACTACGAGTGAACTCCAGTACACTGGGTCCCTGGCTGGATGGGACCTCCCCGTGGATGGGGGCTGAGTCTTTCCATCGCGAGGCATCCCCAGCAGCCTTGCTGATAGCCAGAGCACGTCCCTGGGCCAGCAGCACCAGCGTGAGTCATGTTGAGCTTATTAGCCGTGCAGAATTGCAGGCACACCCAGACCTCATGAACGGAGCCTGCATTTTGGTGGGACCTCCGTTTTATCGGGGTGTCCTCTATGTCCTCCTCTTCTCTCTCCTCAGTGCAAGATGTCTCTGAACGGGCAGCGTGGGGAGTGCTGGTGTGTGAACCCCAACACCGGGAAGCTGATCCAGGGGGCCCCAACCATCCGGGGGGACCCCGAGTGTCATCTCTTCTACAACGAGCAGCAGGGGGCTCGCGGGCTACACACCCAGCGGATGCAGTAAACCTACAGCCAGCCGCCGGTGCCTGGCACCGCCCCCCACCCCTCTCCAAAGCTGGCAGAGCAAGGAGAGCGCTTGCGTGGTGGGTGGAGGGAGGATTTTCCAGGAGTTCTGACACGTGTATTTATATTTGGAAAGAGACCAGCACCGAGCTCAGCACACCCCCCCGCCCCCCCTAACCCCCCCACTCCCCGCCTTCCCCCTCCCCAGCTGGAGATGCCTGCACCCTCCCTCCTCGAGTCCCTGCTGGGCAGGAAGCGGGTGGTTGCAGTGCGGAGCTGGGGTAAAGGTTTGGGAGAGGGAAAAAAGAAATTTTTATTTTTGAACCCCTGTGTCTCTTTTGCTTAAGATTAAAGGAAGGAAAAATAAAGCACGTGTCTTTTGCCTGAGTCTTTGGGGCCCCCGTGGGAAAGAGATCTCGAGGCTCACCAGCCTCCTTCCCTCCAGCCTTGACTGGACTCACGGGAAAGTGGGACAGGCACGGTCTCGGTTTTCCATTCATAACACAGCAATGAGATGGATGGGGTAGGAAGAGGGGCTATGGAAACTCAAATGTCCTGAATCCAGGTGGAAGCCTCCACTGCAGCCCTAGGAGTCTGGACTCCCAGCTGAGGCTCTAGCGACCTTCCCGCCCTTGGGTGGGCCCTGGGGGAGGAAGGGTGGAGCCCGTGTCTCTTTCTCTCTCTCACATTCAGAAGACACTGCAGAGGAAGAAAGGGAGCAGGGAAACAAGGAGAACTCCCTTGCCCAGGGGGAGACATCTACTCAGCCCCCAAGGAAAAGGAGTGGGGCTGTTGTGACCTCTGAGAATCCAGGCCTGCTCGCCGATGGGCCTGAGGAGTTGTCTGGCCCCAGAATAGCACGTGTTGACCAATGCGGAGGGACTAGGGAACGAGGCACAGATGTGGGTCTGAAGCACAGTTCTGTGTGAGAGCTCTGCCCGCTTGGTTCTGTTGGCCCCTTCAGCCCTGGCCAATTCCAGGGGGCTCCTCACTTTGCGGGGGGGGGCATGGGGGAAGGAGTGTGCAGTGCTTTCAGACCCACTGTCCACACACGGCCCCATTGGCCCCATGTTTCACGGTGCCACCCCTCTTCTGTAGCATCTGACCCCTTCCTGCCATGGAGGAGGGGACCGGAGGCAGCTCTGCCTGGTCCACCTCCCTCCTGACCGTCCATTTAGCATCTCAGGAGAGGCAGAGGGATACCTGGGGCCCGGACCAGGGGTGAGATGAGTTTCACTCCTTGAAGAAGAAAAGCAGGTCCCCCAAAGCAGACATCCCCTTTCAGAGTATCTAGGCTGGGCCAGTAGCTAGTGGCTGGCCGCTCCGGAAGTACATTAATTCAGTTAATGGTCATGAATCCACAAATGAGGTGCTATTATTAGCTCCACTTCACAGATGAGGAAATGGTCCCTGGAAGTGCCCCACCTCCACCGCCCAGGGCTGGGGCCCCTAACTCCAGAGAGGGGGTGCTGCTCAGCCCTGAGTTACACTGCCCCGTGTGGGCGGAAGCAGGGCGGGTGCTCGGGGAGAGCCTGGAGGGCTTTGGGCGCTGGTTGGATCTGCAGCCTGGGGGTCACCAGTCCCTACACGAATTTCCTTTTGTCTACTGATGGGTATTCCCACCGTCCCTCTCCTATCCCCTCAGCCGTAGTCGGCAGCCGGTGGCTGCTGTCCTGGGTGGGCAGCTGTGCTGCCTTTCCCAGCAAGGGCAGTGCTTTTCAACTTGGCTAACATTTGAATTGACTGGGGCACTAAAAACAATTTTCATGCTGATGCTGATGCCCCACCATCAGGAATTCTGATCTCATTGGTCTGGAGTGGACTGCAGGCGTTTTTTCTTTCTTTTTTTTTTTTCCTAACATTAATTGATTGATTAAGGTTCTAGTGCAAAGCCAAGGAGTAAGGCAATGAATACTGAAGTCGGAACACCTGGGTTTGAATTCTGTCCCTTACTATTCCATTGCCCTGGAGGTAGGTTACTCGCCGCTGAGCCTCAGTTTTCCTCATCTGTTTAATGGGGATGATTTCAGCCTCAACAGGGTTGATATATCACCCAATTGATAACAGGGTGGTTATTAATGTGAGACAATAGATGTGAATGTGCTTTGAGAACGACAGGAGTGTACCAAATGGAAGGGGTTATTATCATGGGGCCACTGCTGGGGTCAGCCCTCATGCCAGCCCCCATGCCCCAAGGTTGCTAACTCACTTGAGTCCTTTCTGTAATATTTTTGCAGCGTACTCCTGAGGATGCCACAGTCTCCCTGCCCATTTCCATGTCGCTTGCCTGCAGCCTTCTTGTACTCTAAGCCCTCTGAAGAGGTGGATTTTCCGGGTATGTGATCAGTACTTCTGCTGTGGCTCTGGCTACAGGAACCGCACTGACTGATGTATACTGTGACCTAGAAACCTTTTCTGAGGCAAAGCTTAATTGCACCCATGTGGGATGATGGTTGGCTGGGCAGGGATCTTGACGATGTCAAGCTGATGGCTCGCCTTCTGGAACTGTTTAAATTTTAGTTTAGGACGGGCCGTGGACAAACACTGCGGCTCTACTGCCACTGTGTGGCAGCACGGGAAACTGAGTTTACACCGTCTCAAAGCGTCATTTGCTTAAGAGGTGGTCCCAGGAGTCCAGAATGCGTCAACTGGGGATGCTTGTTGAACTTGCGCACCACAGGACCTATCCTAGGTTGCCTGTTCTCATGCCTTCTGAATGTGGAGAATCACCGCTGTAGCGACCGCATTTTTCAGATGTGTCTGGAATACTGGCTACCTGTGATGGGAGAGTTGAGACCACGGGCTTAGAGTAGGTGAGGCAGCCTTGGAACAGAAATTGGAGGCTGCTGCTTGTGACATGTGACTCTGGACACATGTCTCACCTCTGAACCTCATTTGTTTTCATCCTTAAATGTTGAGATAATGTCTCTCTCAAAGAGTTGCTTTGAGAATATAAACTCATTTCTGTCATATGATAAGTGCTGCCTACAGGCAGTTACTACTGTATCCTGGGCTCAGTGTTAGGGTTTTAGGATATGAAGGTGAAAAAGATGATGGTCCCTGTCCTGAAGGGGCTGACATTCTAGTAAAGGGAAGCAGCCGTACAACAGAGGTATGCCTGGTACAATTAGGAGAACAATTGTCTCAGGAGGCGTGTAAGGACAGAACTGTAAGAGGAAATAGGAATTCGGGGAAAGGCGTGTTGTGTGTGTGTGTGTGTGTGTGTGTGTGTGTGTGTGTGTGTGTGTGTGTGTG
>NW_020837946.1:20546039-20620343 GCF_003676395.1 Aethalodelphis obliquidens | reverse complement strand
GTGTGTGTGTGTGTGTGTGTGTGTGTGTGTGTGTGTGTGTGTGTGTGGTGGGGTTCAGACAGAGGGGCCAGCGTGAGCTACACAATAAACATGGAGACCTGCCGATGGCTGAGGTTGCCTATGGTATGGGAGGTGCAGGGCGAGGAGGGCCCACCAGGAAGGACCTTGGGTGTCTTGATGAAGGATTTTAAGACCGAATGCTCTCAGAGTCAAGGAAGGAGTTTAGGAAGAGGACGACATGACTGGATCTGTGTTTTAGAAAGTGAACTCTGACTGCGATGTGTAGCATGGAGGACACGGGTGGGGATGGAAGGTCCTGGCAGGAAGAAACTGTAGTGATCCAGGTGAGAAGTGAGCGTGGTCTGAACCGGGCAGGGCAGGTGCTGAGAACGGTCAGATTGGAGAGCTGTTGGTGAAGTCGTTTATTCCTGAGATTTGGGGACTTATTAGACGTTGGGGATTAAGGAGGGCTGGGTTTGGCAATTGGGTAGATGCCATTCTCTGAGAGAGCAAAGGGAGGAGAGAGATGGAGAGGGAAGATGAAGAGGGGAGAGTTTAAGAGGGAAGATGAGTTCAAATTTTGTTCGGGGTTTTGAACTGGTGCTTTTAAGGTATAAAGTGAAATAAGACAGGTGAAGTATCTGAGCTTACAGTACGAGTTCAGTTTTGGACACCTTGAACTTGAGTTGTCTGGGGGACTTTGAGTGGAGAAGATATCCTCAACTTTCCCCTCATCCCGACATCCAGTTCATGAACAAGTCCCATCGGCTCTAAGCACAAGATACTCTTCCAGACTCTGACAAGTACAGGTTTCTGGTAACTGAGTATACTGCTGAACTGAATGAATAAGTATTCTCAGAACTCTAATGGAAAACTGATGAATTCATAAAAGTGCTAACAAAAGATCAAGATGAAAAAACAATTAATTACTGAGTGAACTGATGAGGATGATTATAATTTTTGTGACTTTCTGTTTGAATTAAAAAAAAAATCCCACAAGGACTCAGAGGCAAAAAATATACAAATCAATTTTCACTGCAAAGTAAAGGAGCTGTTACAGTGGAGGATCCCTGGACTGAATGTCAATATCATGACATAGTATGAGTGTGTTTCGTGTTTGGTAATTGCAATCATTGCTGCTTCTGTTGTGGTCATCCATTTACAATGCTTGGTGTCAGTTCACTTATCTCTTGTAAAAATAAAATACAGGGCTTCCCTGGTGGCGAAGTGGTTGAGAGTCCGCCTGCCGATGCAGGGGACGCGGGTTCATGCCCCAGTCTGGGAAGATCCCACGTGCCGCGGAGCGCCTGGGCCCGTGAGTCATGGCCGCTGAGCCTGCGCGTCAGGAGCCTGTGCTCCGCAGAGGGAGAGGCCACAGCAGGGAGAGCCCCGCCTACCAAAAAAAAAAAAAAAAAATACAGTGTGTGTGTGTGAAAAAAAAAAGAGATACTTTTCCTACCCATCCCCTTCTCTCCCTCTCCTCTGTTGCCTACACAGCAGGAGAGGGGATGGTTGATGGAGGAGATGGGGAAGCAGCAGGCAGGGAGAGAGAAGGAAGGGGACTGTCCCTTGGAAACAGAGGAGGACTGATGGGGGAGGTGGGAGAGAACATGACGGAGGTTGACTCCATAGGGGTTGGGATGAGAAGATAGGACGCTCTCAGAGGCGGGTCTTGGTTTTCTCTGATAGCGAGAAGGCAGTATGAGGAGGAACGTGAGAGTGTGTTGGGGAACCTGGGAGGTTCCCCAGGCAGGATCTGGAGGTTGGGGATTCTGTGGCGGTGTCAGCCCACACGATGCTGGGACTTTCTCCAGCAGGGCACAGTGGGGCTGTGCAGGAGTGACAAGGGGAGGTTTATCCAGGGCCGAGGGGCTGCAGGGCAGGTGGCACCCAGACAAGTAGATGCTAACAGTGGAGCCACGGGCTCCAGGATCCCCGGGGAAGAGTCGGGGAGGGTTGATGACTCGAACAGCAGAATAGGGGAGACCAAAGGCTCTCGTTCTCCACTGAGTAAAACGCTGATGTTGCAGCGCCCTCACTCCATTTCTCTCACTGGAATAGTTGACCGTGCTTGGAATGGGAGAGGGGGATCTTCAGATTTGCCATGCGGAACCCTTGAGGGCGCCCAGGCTCGGAGAGGGGCTTCAGTGGATGGAGGTGAGACCGTGGAGTTGAGAGTGACCCCAGGCCCCAGCCCAGTCCTACCGGCTCCCAAGGCCCCCCGGGTAAACATGTGGTCAGCAGCTCTGGGTCCCAATGATGAACTGTATAGGGAGGGGGTGGGACCAGGTGCACAGCAGCCCGGAGCCAGGTCCCAAATGACGTGGGTACCTGAGCGGGATGTCCGGAGGTGAGGGTTGGAGGAGTAGGGGGCATGGTGGGGTGGGCCTGGGGGTGGCATGGGCCCTGAAGGGGGAGCAAGTCTGAGAAGAATCCTGGCCCCCTCCTGCCCCCCACGCACCCCAGGCAGTACGTGGATGAGCAGCTGCCAGCGGAGAGGCCAGGAGACAGTCCCGGGGCAGGTGATGCCATGTGGCCTGACCTGGACCACACGGCCTTCCTGCGTGCCACTCTTCCTGTCCCCGCCCAGCACAACTCATCAGCACTCCCGCCCAGGAAAGTGAGGAAGGCCGGTCCGTCTCTGGCCTCCCAACGCAGCTGTCACACCCTCCAATCTCTGCCGTCAGGGCGCTGGCTGAACGACTGCACATCTGCAAAGCTGTGTACGGGCCCAGTGGTCTCAGGGAAGAGAGCTTCAGTGGTGCTTCCGAAGGACACATGCCCAATGACAGGCCAGCCCCTTGCCAGGCAGGGACACTCCCAATGTCTCTGCTTTGCCATGTGACTCGGACGGGGCAGGGCACCGGAGGGGGGGGGGGTGTCCGGGTCGGGCAGAGTGGAGATGCCCCCAACTCTGTCCCCTTGCTGTGCCCATGGATGGAGGCCCTTGTTGGAGGTGGTCAGGGGGGTGCATGAAGGGCAGTGCCCTGCTGTGGGCTCGCAGGTAAAGAGGGGACATGGAGATGAGGAGAAGCGGCCGGAGGAAGGAAGGGCGGATGGTAGAACAGTGTAGGAATTGTGGTCCTTACGCCGCTGGAGGGTTGAAATCAGAGTTACTAGCCATTTCATAACTTTCCTCTTCAGCGGGTGGAAATGGCAACGGGGTGCTGGGCAAGAGCAGGAGGTAGGATTCACCTCTGCCAGAGGTTCCCAGGAGTTGAGAGCTTGAGAGGAACATTCTAGCATTGCCTTCCTTAAAGTCCTCTCTGAGGAGAAGAGACCCATCATTTGCTTAGGAGTTGATTAAGATCGCTTTCTTTAGCAGCGGGAGCTGAGATTAGATGGTAAAAATGATAACAGTCCTAGTGCTAACGCTGCTGAACTGCAGGACCACCCTCCCGCCTAAGCGCCTTGTGTAGGGAACTCACTGAAAGGGTTTCCGAGAGATGGAGAAGGGGGCACCTGGGTTTGGGTCTGGGGGCCCCTCTGGAGGGAGCAGGCCCTGGTTTTGCCTCCACCTGGTCCTCTCTCCTTCCCTCTGTCCTCTCTCTCCCTTCGCCTACCTTCCCTGGACCCTCGGAGGAAGGTGACGCAGGCTAACTGAATGCATAACTTTATTAAATAAATGCTTTGTCACGACAAAAGACAAAGATCAAGGAGTAACATAAATTATAAGTTGAATAAATAGTATACAGCAATCTTCACTTTTTTAATAAAACGTGAGATCCTCAGGTTTTTTGTTTTGTTTTTTTTGTTTTTCTCGTTTTTTATTTCCTTACGTACAAAACACTAAACAGGAGGCGAGCTCTTCCACATTCAGGTGATTTTTTTCCCCCCGCTTTTTCTTTTTCTTTTTTTTTTCCACAAACAGGTTTTGTTTGTTGGTTTTTTGTTTTTTTTCATCCTTTTCACCAGTAAAGATTATGAGCATTTATTAACAAAAAAAAAGTTGAAAACAAAAAAAGAGGAGAGAATAGCGCTATGGTATGTATGTATGTCAAATTATAAAGAACTACAGTAATATGTGCTGTGGTTATTGCTGACTAAAAAACAAACAAACCGGTAGGCAACTCGGAATCTGAAGGAATCTTGTCTGACAACTGTCTATCCGTGTGGGCTACTGTGTGATGCTGGTGGTGGACGGTCCGGGACTCAGGCTGGTGGCCGAGGACCAGAGAGGCGGGGTGAACGGGTGCAGGGCGGCTGACCCCCCTCACCTCCCCTTTCTCCCATCCAAAAAAAGTTAAAGAGAGGAGGCCAGAGTCTGTGGAAATGGCTAAACTATATATTCCATTAGAAAACCAAGAAAGTATGTTTATAAAAAGACACCAAAAGCCTATGAGAAAAAAAAAGTGGAGAATAGTGCAAAATAAGTCTTGCACTTTAGTGGTTTTAAAAATAAAGACAGTACAACGCCCAGGTTGCTGGCCGGTAACCTCTGTTCCCTTGGCCCACTACCTCTCAAAATAGAGCCTCCTTTCTCTTGGAAGCCAAATCTGTCCTCTCCGAGACCAGAGGGTTGCTTCTCCTTGGCCCACTCCTCTCTGCAATTGTCATCTGAGCTGGATCCCTCTTGGGGGCTAAGTGGATGGAGTGGGGGGCACTGCCCCAGTTGGAGGGGGGCTGGGCAGTTGCTTGGTAGCCCTGTGGCTGCTGACGAGCTGGGCAGTGGGAGAGTGGTGGTCCAGGCCCGCCTCCCCGGAGGAGGTTGGCCCTGCTGGGTTACCATGGAGACCACAGAGGTGGTGATAGGGAAATGGGCGAGGGGACAAGGGATGGGACCACACAGGGCCTCCCATCCTCCCCCCCGTGTGGGGGCTAAATGTCTCCAGGCCTGTCTGTCCAGGCCTGGCTGTCCGAGAAACTTTCGAGTCTCTTCCGTCCCAGATGCCCTGCTTTGCCCCTGTGCGTGGGGCAGCTCTAGGGGCAGGGGGAATCAGTCCTGGCTAGGCCTCCCTAAGTGACCTGGCAGTAGAGGCGGACACAGGTCTTCACTGCCAGAGCGAGGCATGAGTCAAAGGGGGATGGGGAGAGACCTCCTGTTGGCGCAGTGGGCCAACGTTTAGACTTGAGGCCATAGAAAACCCAGAGCCTAAGGCCTCTGGGTGAGCAGACAGCGGCCAACAGGCAGCCTGGGGTCAAGAAGGTCCCTGCTCCGGGACTTCACAGCTGGAGCTCACCACACCTGCCTTCCCGCCACCTCACCTTCCTCAATGTCTGCTTCCCCATGGGCTCCCACCCTGGGCTCAGGCCAGACCTCCCTCTGTCTGAAGGTCCAGCATCCTCTAGGGAGTGGCCAGCTGACCAGAGTCCTCCCCCCGCCCCGTCCTCCCTGCAAGCACGAGAGAGAGACTCACAGGTTTGGGTTAGTCAGTGTGAGCTTTGGAGGCCTGAAGAGACGGGTGGCGTTAAAGCAGGTCCCAATCCCCCACCTTACGGCTGACGGCAAAGAGCCGATGGAAGGAGCACAGGCCCCTTCAAAGTCCAGTAAACAGCGGGAGGAAAAGACAGCCCCTCTCAGGAACCAGGAACCAGGTCCAGGCCTCGGGGGGTGGGGAGAGCTCTGCAAATCCCTGGTTCAGTCTTTTCTTAGGGGAAATGACCCCCCAGTATCCACTCGGTAGATCCCAGGTAGACGACTGATGAAGATGCAAAGAAAGAATGGGCGGAAAGAACAGTGAAGTGAGAAAGGCTGACGATACTGGCCTAAGACATTGAAATGTGAATCGGGCGCTTGTGGACAGTTGCGCAGAGAGCTGGGGCACGGTGACACAGCAGGTCGGGGAAGTCCTCACGGCTGCCAAACCCCTCAGGCCCTTTGTCCTGCGAAGATCGACTGCCTCTTCCATCCCAGCCAACCGTCCTGGCCAGGGAAGCAGGAGACATCCCCCCAAGTTCCAGCTGCAGGCTTTCCACTAGCTGGAGTGTGTTTGCTCCTTAGCTATCCCTCTTCACCGTCCCCAAGTTAGATGCTGGTGTGGTCTCCACGGCGTCATGTCATCAGGAAAGAGTGGAGAAAGCTGCGTTCACAGCGAGACAGGGTCTCCTTTGCCATGTCCAAGACCCTTCTCCTGGCCGGCGATCTCCATCCTCAGAGGGCAGCCCCAGGGCCGCCCACTTGTTGGGGGGAGTCCGTGGAGGATGGGATTTTTCTTGGTTCAAAGTCTGGCTGTCAAATGACAGCACCCCCCAAACACACATTCCCCGCTTGTCCTGGGCTTTTCCGCCATCCTCCACCCCAGGACGGAAGCCAGAACTGGCCGGAGTGGATGAAGAGCTTGAAACCCTCTCTGGCCTCAGTCCCTTATTGCAGGGTGAAGGTGGGCAGGTGAGCACATAGGCTTGTCCCTTCCAAACTATGGCTGGTCTCTACTGATCCTGTTTCTGTCCAGCCGCTACAGTCTAGAACCCATCGAAAGTTACCCACCTTCCCTGGATCCAAGGCCTGGATTAAGCACATTTCTCTCTTACAACCTGTTCCCCCATCTTCCTCTCTCCTTCCCCTTAAATTCCAGAGGCATTATCAGGTGGGGACCCAGGGAAGTGTCTCTTGGCTTTGTTCTCTTTTCTGTCGCTTCGCTCCAAAGCTAGAGCGGGACAGTCAGCCCCCTGTCTCTCCAGCTCTCTGCCCCTCGCTTCATCTACTCTGGCCTGAACAATCACTTTTACTGTTTCCCCATATTTAAACCTTTCACCTCCATCTCCCTCTTTGCCGTCTCTCATTTCAGTCTCTCTCCTGCTCTGCCAGCGTAAAGGCTGAAAGAGGCTTTCCAGAGGCAGGCTCTGTCCAGATGAAACAAAAAGGCTGGGCAGGACCAGGGGGTCGAACTTGGACCTATCGGGTTCACTGGGTGTGGGAGTCCAGAGACAGTGACTTCCCAAGGGTCTAAAGGTGAATGGGATGTCCTGGGGAGCTCGGTGGGTTCACCGCTGGGTGTGCTCATCCACCTGGCTTGGTGGTACATGAACACACACACATGGGAAATCACGAAAAAAATCCAACACTGTGTCCCACAAAGGGTTGAGTTTGCCGCTGCTCATGGGAGGCAGGCATTATGGGTTGTATTACAAGAAGATGGGTTTTCTTGGTTTTCCCAGAATAAGGACGCTCTTCAATGCCCCCAGAGGAACTACTTGGAAAAGTTAATGCAAACCTTTGACAGAAAGGAAGGAAGAAAGAAAAAAAATCAAGAAAATAGATTTATATGCCTATATAATACTATATGGAGCCTTGTAGATAAATACAAGCCCACTTTTTGTTTTTCCAGCCTATCCTCCCCCACAAAGGCTGTGCTAGCTGCGAACTGGATGCAACGAAGGGCTGAAACTACAGGCTTCATTCAGCGCAGAGTTTTAGCCGCCCTGGAAGAACCCATCTTCCCACTCTTGGGGGTGTGGATTGATTTCTCAGAGTCTGCAGGGGGAGTGAAATATGCACACATACTTCACATTCATGGATCCACTTAGGGACACCTACCTGTCTAATATCACTCAGTTATGAATTTGCTGTGTGTTGAGAGGAATGGAATGCATTTTAGGTTTTGTAAATTTGAGGGAGAGAGAACAGTGTCGGGGTGGGAGGAGAGGAAGGACCCGTCGAGCCGTGCAAGCTGCTGGCTGCAGGCGGAGATTGATCCAGGAGAGGCACTGACGCCTGTTGTCTTTTCCTTTCTCCCCCTGTGACCCATCCTAACTGGGCAAATTCCAAGGGTGTCATCGAAGGCCACACCTGGGGCTGCACCCGCTCTGCCCAAGCGGCTCCCCACCTCGGGCCGGGGCTGGACGTAAAGGCGGCTGCTTCCGGCCCACGCTCTGCTTTTCCTTCTTGTGACTACTAGTCTTCCCCTCTCTCACACACATCTGCTTCCCTCCCTTTTCTTTCTCTTGTTCTTCCTCTCTTGCCCTCCCTGTTCATTCAACTTGCCTCAAAAAGAAAAACTTTTTTAAAGGGGGGGGGTGTCTCCTTAGCTTTGTGCATCTCCGTTGTTGCCGTTTTCAAAGTTGAGACCTTGCCAGAGATTCCGAGGTCCTGTTTCTTCAAATAGATAGATATATGTATTTTCTTCCCTTAAATGAGATGAAATGAGTGGCGTCCTGGGGTGGAGGGAGGCACTGGCTGGAGTCGGGGCTGGGGGGGTGGGATGGGGTGAGGGAAAGATGGGGAGGGGACGCGTCACTCAACATTGCTGCTGTCGAAGGTGTGGCACTGAAAGTCCCCGTCCACATATTCCATGCCTGGCAGCTTCATCCCGTACTTGTCCACGCACCAGCAGATGCCACGTTTGCGGCCACGGGAAGGCTTGCACTGGGGTGGGAGAGTGACAGGCAGTGAGGATGGCTGTACCCCGAGGCTCTGCTCCTGCCTGGCCCTTCATCCTCCCTGCCTCAAGACAGATCCTCACCCCCGGAGAGTTGAGGGAGCTGTACCCAACCCTGGGGGTTCTGATGGCCACACTGCATGGGTGGACGGTGGGGGGGGGGGGGGGGGGGGGAAGTGCTGATTTAGGCAGTCTTCCCTAGGCAAGCTCTTACGACTTTGTTTCATGTCACCCATTCAGGGTCCTCCAACTTGGTATTTTCCAGAGAATGATATAACCTGATCATGATCATGATGATGAAAATGATGATAAATTAAATTGTTAAATAATCGTAGTAATAGGAGGCATCACTTGTATAGCTGTATCACCTACAAGGCACCGCCTAACACTTACTATATTGTAGGTACTGTTCTAAGTACTTTATAAAGATTAGTCCATTATTCCTCATAATCATGTGAGAATAATAGGTAAAATTATTCTCCATCTTACATGAGAAACTGGAGGCAGAGACATTGACTAACTGGGGTAAGAGGACACAGCTAGTAAACAGGAGAGCCAAGCACTCACGCAACGCTGTCTGGTTCTTGACTCCTAACCTAGAGGAGGGATGCCCTCATCAGAGTCATCTGGGAGGGCATTTGTTAGAAATGCGAATTCTCAGAGTCTGCCCGAGACCTACCATCAGAAACGCTGGGGTGGGACCAGCAATCAGTGTTTTAACAAGACCTCGGGGTGATACTGATGCCCTAGGAAGTCTGAGATCACTACCCTAAGGTAATGTGTACTCCTTAACGGGCTCACATGACTGCTTAATCAGCCGTTGCCCAAAGGGTAGCCTGGCTGTGAATGGGACACTAAATGGTTTCAAGTGGTATGTGGTTAAAACGTTTTAGAGTCATGTATATGTATATATTTATGTGTGCCTATCAGAAAATAACACATCCAACGTCTGACGTGACACAGTGATAGAAAGTTTCCTTTTTAGATGAATTCATGTATGTAAGGTGAATCATTAAAACGTCAGTAGATTATAGTGTAGGAGGGAATGGGGACAATCACGACTGTGACGGGGGCAAGGATTTTGGAGGTTTGGGACAAAGTGTTGTTAATGACAGAAATCCAGGCATTTAGAGGTGGAGGTTTCTGGCAAGTGCCCTGAACCTGGGGCTTAGCACGGGGCGTACCTGCTTTCTCTTGTAGAATCCTTTGCGGTCACAGTTGGGCAGGTACACGGCGCGGGGCACCATGCGCGGGCTGGCTTTGAGCTCCTGAAGGGAAGCCTCCATGTGCCTGCGGCAGGGACCCTGTGTGCGGACAGGAGGGGTGAGAGGCGTGCCAGGACCCGCGGGAACCACCAGGACGTGCAGAAAGCATGGCTGGGGTATGGGGGGGGGGGGCGTGGTAAAGGGTCTGTACGGAGAGTAACCGCCTTCTGTCCCCAATACCTGCCACCCAAGGTCTCCCTCCGCCTCGCCTGCCGCGCCCCCTGGGCGTATAAAGTGCTGGCACGCACGCTCATTTAGACGCGGGCTAAGGTGGAAAGCTGGGGCGGTGGCGGAGGCTGCGGGGTGTGGATGCAGAGGCGGATGGGGAGAGAATCCTTGAGACTCACCTGCTCAGACTCCTGTCTCATCTCAGGCGCAGAGATGACCCGGGGGTGGGCGGTGTTCTCAGCTCCCCCCACGAACTTGGACTGGGTCAGCTTCTTTCTGCGGTCCTTCTTCACGGCCTCGGCCTTCAGCTCGGAGATGCGGGTGTGCTTGGGTCGGAAAATCTTGGGCGAGTAGGTCTCCTCCGCCATCTCGGAGGTGGTCGGTTCCTCGTGCTCGCGGGAGTCTCTTTCTGCAGGGAGAAGGGGGCTGAGGCCCAGCCGTGCAGAGCCCGAGGCTCGAAGGATTGGGGTGAGGGCACGGGCTCTCTGCCCTCCTGGACTCGTCCAAACTGGGGAAAGCAGGGAACTGAGAACCAGGGCACGAGTCGACACTCGTGTAAGTGGTGGGAAATCCGGGGCAACTTCATGGGGTAGGAGAGTGTTGGAAAAGTCAGGCTGATACAGGAGGGGACGTCGGACAGGAGGGAGAGGATATTCTGGGGACGGGGAGGGCGAGGGCTGTGGGAAGGGGCTTGCTTGTTGGGGGGCTGGCTAAGTAGATGGGGTGGTGGCCGGAGGCGGGGCTGTGATGTAAGAACACATTCTGGAGACCTAGGCTGTGGGGGAAGTAGGCGATGGCCAGAACGTGGCCAAGAGGCCAAGTCCATCCTTTAGTGTTTTCGGAACTGCTGGAGTTGAGATATATCTGGAGCCGGGAAACCAAGGGCAGGAGGGTCCTGGGGTGTCTGGATGGGCAGGGGGGTGGGACCATCAGGCAGAACAGGAAGAGGGGAGCCGGGAAAGCCAGAAATGTGGGGTCTGGAGGGGATCAGTGCCGGCGGCTGGGGGTGACGTGGAAGCCCGGGGCCTTGCTTCCTTCTCAGAGCTGGCTCTGTGCTCTGTGCCCTGGGAGGCTGGGACATAACTCAGCTCCAGGCCAAGAGAGGCAGACTGCTGGCTGCGGGTGGAGTGGTTATATATAGCAGTGACTTGGTGACAGTCTATATTTAGCTGACTTATGACCTTTAAAGAACTAGGACTTTGTTCATTTATTTGTCGATCTGTTCATTCCAGCCTCCGGCCTTTTCTTGGTTCACAGATTTCCATGAAATTCTCATCTCACAGGCGCCCTTCTCTGGGTCCCTCCTCTCAGCGCCCTGATCTCACCAGCCTAGGCAGACCCAGGGCAGGAGGTCTTCGATTGCTCTTCCCAGGTGGGCAGGATGCCCAGGGTGAGAGCAGGTGTAGGGCAGGGGGGGTGCGGGCAGGGAACCCTGTCTTCACTGCCCTCTTTTCTTTTCAAATTCTAGAAAAAGAAAATAGGGCTTTGGGGGTGACCCTGAATAACTCAAATAGACTGAAGAAGAATCCGGTTGTCCACCCTCGCTGCTCTCACCGGGCTGCCCCGGAGCTGAGATGGCAAGGCATGGGTTGGGACATAGAAGGAGAGGAATCTGAGGAGGTGGTGTCGAGGAGAGGTGCAGGGAGGGAGCAGTTCTGTGAGAGGACACTGTTTGGTGTCCCCGGGGCAGGAGATTTCAGCCCCGGGGGAAGTTCCAGGTGTGTGTTAGGAGAGTCATGTGGAGGCCTGGCCTAACCTGGTCAGGATGGCAGGTGGCAGGAAGCACCCAAGCACCTGTTTGTCTCTTGGCTCGGGATTTGTCAGATTTAATCAAATAGGTAATCCAGTCCTTAAGTCCCGGGCAGGGAAGTGCCCCACCCTAAAGACACCTCCAGAGGTTTGCAGTGTCCTGGGTGGCGGCTGATTTGGGTATTTAGGAGAGGAAGGGAAGTAGTTTCTGGAGAAGAAGGTGTGAGAAAGCAAATGACAAAGCAGTGGGCAGGCTCTCCCTGAACAAAATTCAGTACCAGGATCCCTGTCCCCTTCCGGCCTTTCACTCCCTCTTCCCAGCATGTCCTGCCCTGTGCTCTGACTCTATCAAAACCCACCGGGATGATAAGTCAACAAGGTGATGCACCTGGCAGGTGGAATGGAGCCTTCCGGAGATTAGCTAACAGAGTGATGTTTTTGGCATAAACCAATTTTTCCTGGTTGTGGGATTAGCTAGGATGGGGGTGGGATGCAGGGTGGAGCAAGCTGATGTGGGGGACTCTGTGCAAAGTGAAAGATTAGGGCTCTGTTATCTAGTAATTCAGGCCCAAACCTGAGGCCCAGGTCTTGAGGGAGGGGGTGAGGAGAGGAAAAACGAACCATTGCCTAGTCACATCTTACTGAGTGACTTGACACTTCACTCAGACTCTCTGGGCATCCCCACGCACTCTGACCCTCGCTTGAGCAGTGGGGGAGGGGAGAGGGCAAGAGATGGTTGCCATTGAAAGGCTGGGAGCATTCTGGGTGTGCATGGCCACATGCCTTCCCCAATCAAGATTGTAACCAGGTGAAGGGAGGGGAGGAGGGCGAGAGGGCTGGGTGTGGGACGCATGGAGGAAGGATGAGCATCTCCTTTGGGGGCTGCTCTGGCCTGGCCCAGAGGGAAAGCAGACTGTCCACAGGGGCACCTGTGGATCTGGGCTCTTCACCAGGAGAGGTCCCCGGGGCTGCTTACTCCCAGTGGCTGGCTTTTCCAGCTCCCCGAATCCCTCCAATCGTCCGTCCCTGTGTCCACAAGTACACGCACCCATCCCAGCGGTTCTTAAAGATATCTGGGGTGGGAGTGCCACCCACCTTCTTCTGGTCACCTGTTTTGGGGGCCCCCTGTCCCTTTGGTCAGAGGATGTGATCCTCCAGATGCCGTTTCACCTTCTCTCACGGAGCTTCTCTCTCTGGCTTTGGTGGTCGTGGAAGTACATTGGCTAATGCCCACCCTCCCCCAGCGTCAGCAGCCCTTCTCAAGACTCTTCATATTTTAGGATCTTTGAGAAGTGCTGTGGCTGCCCTTAACCTTGACTCACCCTTCCTGGGAGGAGGATAGGGCTGTTAACAATGGTTCAGGAAACTTTGGGGCAATTTACTTTGACCTCTCTTGGTCTTATGTCCAAAAGTGTTAGCTTTGAGACTAAGCAAGGTTGATACTGGAGAACGAAGTGCCTTCTTTAAGGAACTCAAAGTACTTTTGCAAACCCTCTGTCCTTCCCCTGGCCTCACCAAGGCCGGGTTCCTGAGGGCGTACCCTCCCCAGTTTGCAGTCTCTTTGGCTGTTTCTGAAGGGCAGACTTAAAGTTTTGATGTGCCTCCCGGGTTTCAGTGCCACTTAACCCCATGGGACCTATTACTTAGGCAGCGGGAGAGTCGAGTATCAAAGATACTAATCAGGGTCTTGTGGTCACCTGTAGGTTCCAGAGAGACAGTGGAAACTTGGAGCGGAGCCAGGGCAGAGCCATGAAGATTAAAGGGCTGGAAAGTAAGACTGGAGCTGGGATGCCAGAGCCAACTAGCCCTACTCAGCTGCTTTGTAGCTGAGTCATAAATAGGCTTGCAATTTTGGAAGGGTTTAAGTTTTAGATAAAACAAGAAGGCACAAGTAGACTGGCAGCTCCTGAGCTGTTGCATCCAAAGAAAATGGAGCAAGGTTGCAGAAGGGATTTAGGTGGGATATAAGGGAGGACTTCCTGGTGAAGTTACCCTGCAATCTAGGGAACTTAGCAATGCAGTAGGTTCTGGAACCCAGTCGACCAGCATGTCAATACCTCCACACGGCCAGTAGGTGGCGGAGGAGACCGATGGCCGCAGAACACGTCCGTGGGGCTTCCTTGTAGGGACTGTAAACAATTTTAAAATCTGGAATTTGTGTGCCTCCCTCCCCTACTTCTCTGACAACCACCCCAATCCTCCCCTCTTTGTGTGTATGCGGCATGCATGGAAAGAGTCAGGGAGATGGACATGCACGGACTGGGAAGGACCCACGGGGGGTCAGGGTGGAGAAGGCAGGTGTGGGGCGGGGGCAATGCTATCAGTGTGTAACCCCCTGCTGTTTCTTTAATCTGCACCTGAAACACGGTCAGGGAAAGAAGGGAAACAGATCGAGGACCTCCCTTCCTATCTCTAGATGTTATTTTGAAAGGATTCTGCAGAGAGTGGGCAAGGGAATGTTCACTATTGTTCCCTCCTCTGGGAAGCTGTTGAGGCAGGGCCCTTTAACTCCATGATCTATCCAACAACTAAGGAAGCAAGGCTTCTCATATTGTCCCGATATTTACCTTTGGATAACTATGTGATTCTCTGCTCTGTTCTGCCCCCAGTCCTGCCACCCGGGCTCTCTGATGCTCCCAGCCCCTGCAGTGTTAGGGTGGGCAACTCAGTTTCTCCTTCCTTCATAAGGCGCTGTGCATTCACACTGATGCAGCAACATCCACTCCCCAGGGCAACACGAAAACCTGCCTGAGGACTGTGCCATCCTCATGTCCCAGTGAACCTTTTTTTTTTTGGCCACGCCATGAAGCTTGTGGGATCTTAGTTCCCCAACCAGGGATTGAACCAGGGCCCCGGCAGTGAAAGTGCTGAGTCTTAACCACTGGACCGCCAGGGAATTCCCCCAGTGAACCTTGAGTGTGTCTGGGTGCAGGCCCAGCCAGTGTGGACCCAGAGGCATCCCAGGGCGGGCACTGCTCCTCACAGCACAAGTGCCAATGCATGCTCCCTCCCCAAGCCCCACCACGGTCTCCAACCCGCCCTCTCACTGTAGTTCTCCCGCAGGCGCGGGGTGCTTTAGCAGCAGGACCAGGTACTTGCTCTTAGGAAGCCTTCTCATCCCACCTGCTCCCCGAGCCCAGCGATGGGGCGGGTCCAGTTGGGGACCTTCTGCTTCCTGCAATCGAACCTTCCACCCTAGGGCTGTGAGTCCTACCTTGGCACCATTAACAGCCTGGGCCCAGCCTGGTGTTTGTTTCCCACACTATCTTGACCTCATAATCAAACTTAGAGAAAATGGGTGGACCAGATATTGTGACTTTGCCTACGGAAATTGAAGAAGCTGAGGTGTACTTGGAACGTGCAGCTCAGGAAGGATGTGGGGCTTTGCCAGGCCACTTGGACCTGGGAGTAGTCTCTTTTCCTAGCCAGAAGACAAGAGGGGTTCACCCAGAATCTCTCTACAAGGAATGAAAAGGGGAGCTGGGTTTCCACTGCCTCTCATTCTAGCTCCCTCTGTGGAATTCAAACAGTAAGCTTCTTAAGGGGAGAACTTTGTCATTTATCTTGGTCTCTCCAGCCTATGGTCTTCAATAATCTTTAAATGGAGAGATGCGTGAATCTGCTCACGAGACAGCGCAGGAGGTCTAGGAGCAGTTCTGTAATGCCAGCTGCGGCATGTTAGAGCTCAGTGGATACCCTGAGGGGTCATGTCACCCATGCACCTGCCTTTAAACACAGGAGCTGCTGCAGAGGGAACAAGGCGGCAGGGAGGTGAGCCTCACAGGAGCGGGAAGAAGTAGGGTCCCCTGGATTTACTGGGCTTCTTTGATCTAAGACTGTGCTGTCCAATACAGTTGGAATGAATAAATATTAAGTCAGATCACAAACTCAGCTTCTCAGTTGCTCCAACCACATTTCTGCTGCTCAACAGCCACATGTGGCCAGTGGCTACTGTGTTGGACAGCGCAGATCGACGACACTTCCATCACTGCCGAAAACTCCCCTGGGCAGCTCATCCGAGGGCACTGATCCATGCCTGGGTATGGCTGGATTCTCCGTGCCTCCTCTCCACTTGGCCTTGTTTCCTAGCCAACCTGCAGTCTCCTGCTCTTTGCTACACGTAAGGCTTCTGCGAAAATGCTGGATCAGCTGCTCACTGTTTAAAAAGATGTGAGACGTGTCTCAGTCTCCTGAAGTTTGACCATTTCCCAGCTGCAGATGCCAAGAGACTCAATTACACTGTGTGTGCCTTTGCATAAAGAAAAAGGGGACGGGGCAGTAGGGAGGGCTGCAGAGCCTTCCAGGGGAGCTGCCCCGTCCCCGCTCCTACCCGTAACATCACTGACCAGAGCCTACCTTGCCCCAGTCTCTCTTGGAAGACTCTGTTTTCTTTTCCTCTGTGGTTAGTAACAGACATGCATGTTCTGGGCTCTTCTTCACCTGAATTATGGGCTGAGAAGGGAAGGAACACTGACTTCCCAAGAGGAAAAGAAACCCAAACGACTGTTACCCTAAGGAACCCGTTGCAAGAAGGGAGGAGTTGCAAAAAGACACTGGAGGGGAGCCTTGCTGACCTGGGGTACATGGCAGAGGCGGGGAGCAGATTCAGAGAGTTAGTGACTGGACAGAGAGAGCAACAGGCTTAGCCCCCTGAGCTCCTGTACAGCCCCCCGCCATTTCAGGCCAGGAAAACCAACGTGGGTATGTGACATCTCTATCCTGAGCACAGAAATAAAGACACCATAGAGCAAAGCAAAGAAACAGAGTCAGGAGCCAGACTACCAGCCCTTGACCTTCAGTCATCCTTCTTGGGAGGAAGATGGGGCTGCTAACCGTGGTTCAATAAATCCTGGTGCAGGTGTACTTTGACCTCTCTTAGTTGCTTCCTCTCCTCTCCTTGCCTTAGTTTTCTCATCTGAGTTATGGGGAGGATGACAACAGCCACTTCTCCATAGGGTTGTGAGGATTCTATGAGCTGCTACGTGCTAATGAACTCTCAGCGTAGGTCTCTGCCTTGGTAGGTCTCTGTTGCCTCCCACCTCCCTTGTTCCCATCATCAACTAAAAATCTGGTTGCTGTGATATGTGGCTGACAGGTGCCTACTTGTAGATCACAAGATCTCAGGTGCCTTGGACTGAAGAAAGGTCTGCTGGGAAGTGATGGCTCTACCTTCATCTCTGGGGAGACTGATTGCCAACCTCAGGTGAGAGGGGCTTTGCCCAAGAGCTTCTGAGGACTGCTTCCCACTTAGAGAACTCAGCCTGGGAGTCTGTCCTTTGTCTAATCCCATTCCTTCATGCTGCATTAAGGCACTAGGTCTTTTTACCTAAAGATGGAGAGAGAAAAGGTGACCCACCACCTTTCCGCAGTGTAGATACGGCAGGTGTCAAGTTGGTGACACTTGCCCAGAATGAAAGGCTGGGGTCCCACTCGCACATCCTCCACTGTAAAGGAAGGATCCTCCTTATTTTTTCTCCCCGGGGACAAACTAGGATTCAGGGCCATGACTCTGGCACACATTTCTTGATCCCTGGGCGGCAGCTGGTGATAAATTTACCCATAAGAGATACACACTTATGCGCAGCTCCCAAGATGAGTATATCCAGCCATCCAGTATCTCTCTAGACTTGGGGAAGGCACATGCTCAGTAGAAACGTCTCTATCTCTTTCCTATATACACCCCAAACCAGAAGGTAATGGAGGGGTGAGGTGGGGGGCAGCCTTGAATGGGGGAAGGGGAGATGAGGAGAGGCAGGAAGTGAGGGACCATTTCTCCGACCTGGCCACACTCCCACTGGTGACTTATCACGGCCCATTCAGAACAGCACAATTAAGTAGCCAAATTCCCTGAAAAGTCCTGTATGACCAGAAGGGGGCGGCAGGGAGCGGATGGTTTGAACACTTTTTTTTTTTTTCCCCTCCCAACCCTGGTTCCCCTAAGAAGAGAGACTTGCTAGGGGTCAAACAAGGGAGTCTGTCCTGTTTGGCAATTAAAGCTCAGACTCTTTTCCTTTTTGACTTCTTCGGGGCAGGAGGAGAGTAGAGACAGTATTTCCCTTCTCAGGTATGGGAGGGGCTTGCTGGTGGCCTCTGCCCTGTCCAGTTCGGTGGCCACTAGGTATATGTGGCTTTTGGCACTTGAAATGTGGCTAGTGGGACTGAATTTTAAGATTTATTTCATTTAAATTAAAAAAATATCCTTGGTTATTGGAAAACTTTTGAGTATATTTAGGGCAACTCAGGTATACGAATCTACTTTTCCAACTGTAAATCTTATGAAAACTAAAAATACAGATCAAGTATTTCCAATGAAAATTTGGTGTTTGAATTGAGATGTGCTGTAAATGTAAAATACACTTCAGATTTCAAAGACTTAACATGAAAGAATGTAAAATATCTCATTATAATTGCTTATTTTGAGTATATATGGAAATTATAATATTTTGGGTATGTTGAGTTAAAACATACAGTTAAAATTAATTCCACCTGTTTCTTTTTACCTTTTTTTTTTTTAAAAAAGTGACTCTTAGAAAGTTTGAAATTACATATGTATGTGGCTTGTATTATATTTCAGTCGGACAGTGCTGTTCTAAAGGGTGTGGAAGGAGAGCCATCTTCACTGAGGTGACAGGGAGACTGGGGAGCAGCTCCCCAGTACAGCTGTAATGGTACAATCTACCCAGTTCAGGATAATAGGGGCCCATGTAAAACATCTCTGCAAACCAGCAGAGGTCATATGAGGCTAGGTTCTGAGTGCAAATTCAATCTGGGTTTTGCTTCAGGATTTGGTAAGAGAAGGGCTGATCTCTGATGGTTTAAGTGAGGGATCAAAAATAAGATAACCTATTTACTTTAAAACACCCCCCAGGGCTCACCTGGTGGTCTAAGCCGGGGGTCCCCAGCCCCCAGGCCGCAGACCGATATTGGTCCGTGGCCTGTTAGGAACCGGGTCGCACAGCAGCAGGTGAGCAGGGAGAAAGCAAAGCTTCACCTGCCGCTCCCCATCACTGGCATTACCGCCTGGACCATTCCCCCTCACCCCTGCTTCCGGTCCGTAGAAAAATTGTCTTCCATGAAACCGGTCCCTGGTGCCAAAATCGTTGGGGACAGCTGGTCTAACCTATTGGGAAGACAGCCTTATCTGCCTCCTTCTTAAGAAACCCCCAAAGGAGGAGCTGCACCAGCAACCAGGATGTATGAGGATGGCTCCCAGCAATTCCTCAGATCAACGTGAGGCCCCAAGCTGTAATCTGGAGGGTTTCCTCTCCTCTCTTTCTGAAAGAGCTCCCACATACCTGACTACGTTCAAAAACCCGGTGACCTTCTCTCTCTCTTCCTTAACAACTTTTGTGGCATGTGGTTTTCTCTCTTTTTCTTCTGATGCGCAAATCCCCCAATCACTCCCTCACCCTCATCCCACCCCACCCGAGCTCAGATCTCATCATCTTGCTGCGCGGCTCCATGGAAGCCCGTGATGGTGGAGGCTGGTTGCCATGGGAAGCCGGCCACTTCTGTGCCGTGGGCTCCTTGGAGACTGTGGACCGCTGCCTAGCCAAGGAGCAGCGAGGGCCTGCCTGCCTGCCTGCCCGCATCAGGACAGCTCCCTGTCATTCAGGAAATGAGGTTTGGCACATGGACCTGAAGTCCTGACTGAACACACCACCCTCCTTGCCCCCATCCCAAACCACTGGCTTAAGCCAGCCTTGCTTGCAAGACCGTGCAGAAAAAGGGACAGAACGGGGAGGGATTGCAAATAAAGGGGTACTGCCTTCTCCACTTTGGCGTCACTTCACTTCTTCCCCTCAAATGGAGCACTCCCAGTTCTGAGTTCTTATTTCATCCTCACAACCCCCCCCCCCCCCCCCCCCCCCCCCCCCGCCCCCAAAGCTATGGGATGACAGCCTCGGGTAATATTTGCCAAAGACCTCATTGCAGGTTAGACCAGACTGAGGCCAGAGACCTAGTGACTTAAGGAAGAAAGCCAGGGAGAGCAGAATGGAGGCCTAGGCTCAACACGATTCTAAGGCTGAGTTCTCACCCTGGCTCTGCCTCTAACCCTGCGCCTAATTCTGGGCTAGTGACTTGCACTTAGGGCCTCAGAGTCCTCATCTGTAAAATGAGGGCCTTGACTGCCATGATGCCATGATCACTGCGGGTTCCTTCCAGCTGTAGCATTCTTTGGCCAACACCCAGACAATTCCTGGAGAGACTCTCGGACCTAGCTAAGTTGAGTGGCCAGGCAGGAAAGGCTACTTTGCCTCTCATAGAGATTTCCAGTCACTTCTCTGGATTTATATTTAAGAAGGAAAAAAAAAAAAAAAAGACATCATAACAGATATCATGGCAAGAATTGGAGCTTGAAACAAGAATGGGGGATTCTGTGGATATGGGGAGAGGGGACCAGAAGCTTAGAACTGGCTTTTTTAATTTGCTTATTTCTTCCTGCAGATATGTAATAAATCTTATTTTTTGGAAAACATATGTCCAGATTACATTTGAAGGATGGTCTCTGGGGGTTGCAACTTTTGGACCTACCATAGTAAAAATGCAAAACAAAATCTCAAACAAAAGCTCACCAAACAGCCTCCTCCCTCTTCACTTCTGCTTCCAGTGGGACCTCATTGGTACCTGGTCTGTTTACGGTGTTCTTCCAATTTCTGGAGGCAATAGACCTGGAGTGTGGTGGCCCTTCTCCAAAATTTTATTTTCCATACATTAAATAACTGAGTTTCAAAGACACTGCTCAGGTACAAAGTAAAAACTTTAGATAACAAAAATCACCTTCTTTTCCTGTTAGCACCTTCCCCCTTACCCCACCCCCCCCTTCCCCATTAAGGGGACCAGGGTTTCTGCTGGGATTCCTGCTCCCATGCCCTTTGCCGTGACCCTCATGGTGACCTCTGGCTCCTAGGTCAGGCTGGTCCCCCCTCTGCAGCTGCAAGCCCACCTGCCTGCTCAAATCCAATCCAAGCCCCAGGACTAACGCACAGCTGCTCCAAGTTAAAACTGAAGCCCTCAGGGGAAGGCCTTGGAGTTGGGGCATGGAGAAGGGGGTGGGATGGGAGGGAGGGATAAGAAAGGGGTCAGGGTGGAGGTGGGGAGGGTAGGGGGAGAAGTGGAAAGAAAATGAGCTCTCACTGTGGCCAACTGTGCTTGCTCTTCCAGTCTGAACTGACAAAGCAGAAAGAGGGGGAAGGGAGGGGAGGGGGAAGGCAAGAAAAGTCAAGTTAAAAGCACCCTCTCTTGTCTTCCCAGCTCCCATTTTGGTTGGCTCAGGGCACAGCCAGCCTCTTAAAGACTTGTTTCAAAGGGAGGGGATACGGGTGGGAAAGGAATCTGTCTCCTTCAGTTTTCCGTGATCTTGTTCAACCCAGACAAAAATTTGGCCAATAAACCTAACTCTGGAACTTGATTTCAACATGGCATTTGGACCAGGCTGAGAATGGAAGCCAGGGTGCTGGAGGGCCAAACCCCTCAAAGAAGCAAAGGCGGAATTCATTTTTATTTAGGTAATTTTTCTTTCTTTCCCAGAAGCATATTTTCTGTTCTTCCTCTCTTATTTCTAAATGACAGAACTGAAACCCAGAACCCACTTCTCCCTGTATCCCAAACTTAATATCTCACAGGCACAAGAGAGATCTTCCAGACCCGGGCAAGTATGTGCGCCAGTAAAGCCGCAAGGCTCCTTCTCCAAACAAAGCTGAGAGCAAAGCTCGGTCCTTCCTTGACTCGACCCAGCTCGCCCATATTTATTGAGCTCGGTCCAATAAATAACTCCTGTCTCCCGCCTCCCTCTAGCCCTCCCTCACATTGCCCTCTGTTTCTATATCTATCTTTGCCCCTGAACTGGCCAGAATAAAATGCAGGGCCTGGAGCGCTCCCGGCACCAGGCTCGCGGGCGGACGCCCTCTCCCGTTGCTCAGCAACGCACCTAGCAAAACACCAGTCCCCTCCCGCCCTCCGCTCTTCCTCCCAGAAGCTTTGGCTGCCTGCCATCTCGCTCTCCTCAGCTCCCCATTTCTGATTCTAGAAATGCACTTTTTTTTTTTGGTTGGAAAACCCCCCTAAATCTCTCTCTCTCCATATATTTTTTGATATATGTACATATGTATATTATCATCTATGTCTGTATCTAAATTTGGGGCAAATCCAAGTTCGCACTGCTGGTATCGGTAGGGAGGAGTGGTGGTGGAGTGTCAGGGGGCAGTAATTTTGCCTAAAGGAGCTGACACTCTCCTCCCTCTCTCTGTTTGTTGAGCTTACTTTAAGTACCGTCGCTGCACCATCTCCAACTTTTGGGGGACCCACCCAGTGGTTTTCGGGCTGAAAAGCTCTAGCCAGGAGAGCCCACTCCCATCCCATCCATCCGGGAGGAAGGCGTCAACTCCGGCCACCGGTCAAGGGCAGCCATCCAGCGACTACAGTGGGTTAGGCACCTGCTTTAGGCGGGTGGAGTCTTCCAGAGGGATGGGGATGGGGATGCGGGAGGGGGAGGAAGGCTGCTCCGTGTTGGTCCAGAGGCACCTTGAAGGTGGGGGCTGAGGAAGGGGCTGCAGAGAAGTCTAAAAGTCATCTTGCTTGGGACAAAAGCGTGTGTGTGTGTGTGTGTGTTGGGTTGAACTGGAAAGTTGGATGCGCCCGTTTGCTCTCCCAGCAGCTGCGCGCGCGGGCACCTCCACACCAACCACATCACACCAACCATACGGTTGGGCAAATAAAAATGGGGCCAGAAGGCGGCTGAGCGATAGCTTGTATGCTTTCGATGTGACCGGATTGTTACCCAGAGCGCTCGCTTCCAAGCCAGGAAATCGATTCATACCCCACCCCCCACCCCGTGCTAAGCTTTTCCAAATCCACATCCCACAAGATGAAGGCGAGGGGGACCGCCTTTGAAAAGTGGCTCTTAATAAAAATAACTTCACAAACCGGCCTCTGGGGCCTCTGGGGCCTGCACGTTGCTCTCTCTCCCTTTTTGCAGGCTGCAGTCTGGAGAAAGACTACCTCTTGCAAAGCTGGAGGGACGGCCTCCTGCGACAGGCAAAACCTGCAGGGTTTGTGGGCATCCAGGTCGAACCCAGGAAAGGTCTCCCGCCTCTTCTCAAGCGCCAACGCACTCCTTTCTTACATGACAGTGTCTGTAGTGTGCAGTTAAGAAAACTCACGTTGGGGTGCTCGTAATGGAAGGGGATAGGAGGTAAGAAGAGCATTGTCCCAGTAATAAAATACTACACAGAATAAACATTATTTAGCTAAGTCTGAACCCCTTTGGGAGAGGACCGATAACGACGTCTCAGAACCCAGACTCTTGTGTAGAGTTCATTAAACTTTTGCTAAAAATTTAAGATCAAGTAACTTTCCAAAAGGAAACCCAGTCTAAGGGGCGCAGAACTGTTCTGATTGAAAAGTAGAGCTCTGTCAATCTTTTAAGCCCGAGACTCCTGGCACTGAGACTTTGGGGGCGGGGCAACCCGGAGGCGGGGCTACTTGGAGGCGGAGGGGAGGCTCCGGGAGCTTGGCTTTTCCGTCTCCGCCCCCTTAATTTTGCATTCTGCGTTTCCAGGGCCCCTCTTCCATTTACACCACGCCCACTTGTGATCTGGTTTGAGAGCTTGAGGGGCAACGCGGGAGAGTGGGCGATTAGCACTGGCGGGGGAGCTGTGATGTCTGAATTTCATGCCTCTTCTGGCTTCCCAACCCTGTATCCACCTTTCTTCCTAGGTAAAATCTGAATTGGGGCACGGGAAAAGGAGTTAGATTCGGGGACAAACACCAGCCCTGGAACACCAAACCCTTCCTTCTTATCTCTTTCCATCACTCCCGCCCTCCCCCACTTACCGCCTCACCACCTTCCCGCCGCCTCTGAGCTTGGCTAAAGTAATCTTTCCCTTCCAGGGAGGAAAAACGGTATTTTGCATTTCAGTATGTTGTATAATTGACCACGGTCAATCCGATCGAGTCAAGAGCAATGGGTGTGCACGTGGGAGGGGCATCGAAGTCCCCACCCAAAAGGCATTAGCTACCAAGGGTGCGTGCGTGCGTGCGTGTGTTATGTGTGCATGTGAGTGTGCGTGTGTGTCTGGTGGGGTAGGAGAATAGAAACGTCAAGGAGGGACTGGGGGGGGTGGGTAGGGGGCTGGGAAGGGCAAAGGTGTAATTACCACAGAAGACCGGTGACGCCTCTCTCTCTCCAGGTCCCCAGTTAAAGCAATATTTTAACAAAAGACATTATTTTTTTTCAAGTTCAGGAAAAAAAAAAAAAAACCCAACAAACCCACCCCACAACATATTGGGTAGATGGGGGTGGTGGAGAGGGAGTTAATAATGTAAGGTGTACATTTTCGGACTGGAGATTCAGTACCTGGGGATTTGGACCTGGAGACCGAATAGGATCTTAGAGTCAGTGTTTAGTCGAGGGGGGAGGGGTGGGGTGGAGGAGGTGTGGGCAGGAGCGAGGAAAAGAAGCGAAAACAGGGAGAGCCTCGGCTAGACAGTAACCCGGGTCAGGATCGGCCAGGGTTCCAATCCCGAGGGGCAAGGACCCTCCCCGCCCTCCTCCCGGGATGCACCCAGGCTCTAAGCCACTTGCTGGGCAGAGCGCGCCGGGCCAGCCTGTGCCGTGTCCCCCGCCCGTGCGCCGCATAGCTGCCTGGCACACTGAGCGTGCTCACCGATCTTGGCTTGCTCGCGGTAGCTCTTTTCGTTGAGGCAAACCCCGCGGCCGTGCAGCAGGGCATGCAGCGGCTTCTCCTCGTCCTGCCGGGGGAGGCAGCGCAGCCCCTGGGCGCAGCGCTCAGTATAGACGCCGCACGACTGCCCCTCGGCCAGGGCGCAGGTCATGCAGCAGCCGCAGCCCGGCTCCTTGACCAGCTCACAGCCCAGGGGGCTGGGGGGGCACATGGAGAGGGCTTTCTCGTCGCAGGGCTCACAGTGCACGAAGGAGCCCAGGCCCTGGGCCGGTCCCGCACAGGCGGCCAGAAGCAGGAGGACCGCGGTGAGCACCATCTTCTCCGAGTCTCCCCCTTTACCTGGGGCGGGGCAGGAGCGCGAGAATGAAGGGAGAAGGGGGCCAAGAGGGCGCGCGGAGAATTGTTTTTTCTTTTGAAAATTTCTGGCAGGTAGAGCAGGTGGCCTCCGCCAGACAACTGCAAAATGTAGGGAGCGATGGAGGGCTGGGGTGCCTGCAAGCAAGTCTCAGTTGCAAAGATTACGGACTTGCAACAGGTAGGGGAAAAAAGAGCAGCGCCAGGTGCACGCAGAGGGATCGGAGGCGGGAGAAACAACCCCTCCCCAAGCCTGACCTGGTCAGAACAACCCCTGGGGCCAAAAATTATTCACCCCAAAACCACCACCGGAATAATGAGATCGGAGGCTGTGGAGGAGGGGGTGCGGGGGGAGAAAAATAGATTCGTCTTCAAAATTATTGTTTAAAATCTCAAAGTGCACCCGGTTCCTTTCTAACCCTCAGCTGCCAGCGGCGCGCGGCTGCCTCGGAACAGGTAAAAGGCGGAGGCTGCAGCCGCGAGGGTGGGGGGAAAATGTGGAAATAGAGGAAAAAAAAAAAAAAGACCAAATCCAAGCCCCTAACACCTCTTTTCTCCCACTCTGCCAGCACCTCTTCGAAATTCGCAGGTTCTGCGTGAAGCCCGAAGCAGGGTGCAAACGGAGAAGGGGGTGATGAAAAGGAGGAAAAAAAGAAAAGAAACAAAAAAAAAGGAAAAAACCCACACCGCTTTGCAGCTCTTTCCTAGCTCTTTTTCCCCGGCAGAAGTTTCCAAAGAGACTACGGGCTCCGGTCGAGCAGGCGCTTTTAAATAGACGGCCCCTGGCTGCCAGCCAGTTTGTAGCTGCAATTTGAGCTCCCCAACACCCAACCCAGGCAAGGATGCCAAGGAGTACAAACTCACACGGGGTGGGGGTGGGGAGAGGCCTTCTAGACACACGGGGGCTCCCCTTCGCCGCCCGAACAGCGCCCTCCTCTCCCGGAGTGGAGAAAGGGCCGCGGGGAACGGGGCTCGGACTGCCCAGAGCGGGCAGGAGGCGGGGGGCGAGTGAAGGAGAGTTCTTCGCAGCACGGTGGATACAATACGGAGTAACCCGTCTCCCGGTCCCTCCCACCCCTTAACTAGCCAAGGCCCAGGCTGGAGGGAGAAGTATTTTCTTATTAGCCAACTGGATATATACAGTGCCCAAGAAATTCTTCCTTAGCTTTGGGAAATGGCTGGCTGCTGGTTTTTGAGTGACCAAGTAACGTGTGTGTGTGTGTGTGTGTGTGTGTGCGCGCGCGCGCGCGCGCGCGCGCTCTCTGTCTCTGTCTCTCTGTCTCTCTGTCTCTCTCTGTCTCTCTCTGTCTCTGTCTGTCTCTCTCTGTCTCTCTCTCTCGCATGTATGTGTTGGGGTGGGCGTTAGTGTAGGGTGGCCAGTGATGGGTGGTGACTGAAAAGAAAAAGAAAGAAAAGAAAAACTGAATTTCCCCCCTAAAAATCTGGGGAAGGGGATTTAATGTAGTGTTTCTGTTGCTGGCGGAGTGACTGTCTTTCGTCACAGGGTGAAGAAGTGGCCACTTTCCTTCAGTTACACTGTTAGCCCCGGGCAGCTGTGTGTGTGTGTGTGTGTGTGTGTGTGTGTGTGTGTGTGTGTACTTGCTCGAAGGGACAGTCATAGCAGCAGCATTGTAGGCAGCAGTGAGTTACAGAGACTGGCACTGCGGAGGAAAGCTAGGTCTGAAAATCTTGCCTGGAGGCCTGAAGTGTCCTGGTGTGGGGTTGTCAGAGGGAAGGTAGGCAGAGTGGAGTCATCCTTCCCCTCCAGGTTCTTTGAAAGGGGTATTTCCACTGGTCAGGGCCGCATCCCTGGAGGGACTGGGTGACAAACCAGAGGGACCCCCTGTTATGAGGGACACTGGTGCCAGCAGGCACAGCCCAGGAATCGGAGCCGACGTCACCACTGGACTTGCCAATCCCGACCAGGAACACTGTTATCCCTTTTGGAACCTCATGTGATCTATGGGGACCCTAAGGACCCTTCTTTCCTAAGTAAAACGAAAGAGAGCTGAAGTCTTCAAAGAATGAAGGTGGGGCTTGTCGTTTTCTCCTGCACTTGGCATGGGTGGGTCGTAGACTTCAGAGCCAGATGAGAGAGAGCTGGGCCACTGTTGCTGCCCCCCTTGGGGGAACTTGCGGTGGGACTGTCACCCCTTTACATTTCTCTTCGTCCCTCTGGAAGTGCTCTAACTTCCCTTTGGAGAAGGGGCTGCATTTCATGAAGTTTGCCACTAGACTGCACCCTCATCTATGATAAGAATTCCTTCTGTAGGGCTGCTTTGAAGAAAATATTTCTCTTGCCAGTTTGGTTCAGAAGCATCTCGCTCTATGCTGTTAACACCCCCAGATCCTGATCTCTCTTCCCACTTATCTACTTGCCGAAAGGCACGTTTAAAAGTCAAGGCAAAAGTTTAAAGTTGTGCTTTTGTTCGTATCGCCAGAGGGGCTTTAGGTGTTGGCTGAGAGACGAGGAGCTGTGTGTAATGATTAAAAAAAAAAAAAGCAAGGCTCGTTAACATTGCTTCTCCTCTGTCTGGGGCTCGGTAAGGTAGGCACAAAATTAATATTCAAAACTCTGGTTGGAATATTTGAAGAGTGAGGGAGATCACGTATTACTTTCCCCTTTGTGTCAAGTGCGGACAGCGTGGCGTGTGTGTTCCAGCCCCTGATCCTATTTCTGCAGCCACTCCGCAGCAGAGCCGGCTAAGGCACAGTGGTAGCATTTCAGATGAATGGGGAGATTGTGGCGCTCCTTCCAGAGAAACATGAGTTGCCTAGTTCCAGCCACCCTCTATTCTGAGGGAGACGGCCTCAGTGACACGTCTTTTTGTCTAGCCGACTTCCAGTGGCTGGAAAATAAAATGTGTGAAGACGGGTAAAAGGGAGAGGGGGATGATTCATAGAGAAGACGAAAAGGGTAGAGAGAAAGGAAGCCAGAGCTGGTCCATGGGGTCTGGTGGCAGGGAGCCGGGGAGAGGGGGTACTCTGTAAGTCTGTAGACATTAAGTGACTGTCTGTATTTCCACTTAGAGACGGGCTTATGTCATGAGGGGTTGAGAGCTGGCTGATGGGAGCTCAGGTAGGCTCCCTGCGAGGGCTTAAGAGAGAAAGAACGCTCAGTAGCCTGGGATTGTCTATGGTAATTCGGTCCAAAGATGGGCTCCTGGCTGGATGGGTTTGCCCCTAAGAGCCCATAATTAACGTCTGACGGCAGAGTGGGAAGGTCTGTTCCAGGATGTTGGATTATGGAGGGTGCCTAGGAGCCTTTCTGTATTCCATTTCCCCCTCCCCTTTGTTCTGAAGCCCCATATCTGTTCACAGTCACCTTTAGAAGATTGCTTCCAGAAAAAAAGTAGCTTGCGTCAGTGAATTTAGTTTGGGGGCTGGGGGGTGGCTCACTTATGCCTGCCACATTCAAACGTCAGAGGCCGGGGTCCCTTCCCTCTTTCTCTGCCACAGGTTTCCCAACTCTGCTTCCTAACTCTGGCATATTCCAGCTTTGATGCCTTTCAACCACATCTTTCTTGGAGGAGTAAGAAGTTAAATATCATCCACTTGTGTCCAATTCCCCAGAGATCACCCTTTTCCATTCCTTTAAAAGATTAACTGCGTATTTCAAGAAATGCAACCCAGTAAAGATTTGTGCTTTTATATGGACAACTTTTCCAAGGGTACATAGCATTTGTGTTTTATAAAGCGTGAGTCCTTTCCTCTGGTCATTTTCCATGAGTTTCTAATTGGTTTTTGAGGCCAGGATGATGCCTGATGTGAGAAAGCAAGGCTTTTAATGAGACATAAGATATCATGGATTCCTCTGGTTGGAGAGGAAGAATGTCAGCTAAGGGTCTTGCCTTCATTCACTCCTATGAATGGCTATCCCCACTGTTCTAGACAGATTTGCCTAAACTGTTCCCCACAGTGAGTTATTATTCCATTATAAAGCCCTTTTGAGATTGACCAATCCCTTTCCCAAAGGAAAATACCCTTTCACATTGAGCATTCTAATGCTACCATCTCACCCTGGCCCAAATCTAAGGTACGGTGACCCTTAAGAAATAAAGTACCCAATCGCTCAGGTCCCCCAGCCAAGGTTAGGGAAATCCAGCAAGATTGAGGTCTGTGCAGAAGAGCCTTTTAAGGCAGCTTTGTTGTAGTGATGCGGCTGAAGGCTAGGTGGCAGAATAGATACATCATTTAAAACACGCCTCCTTTAGAGAAGGGAAAAGAAGCTGACACTGGTGAAAGTCTGACAATGGGGGTGGGGGGACGTGGGAAGCAAAAGCACGGACGGACGGCCACTTCGACGCCCACTGGGTGCACTGTGCACCGTCCCGGCCTTGGCACTGCCCTTTGCTGTGACAGCACCAGTCCAGCTGGAGGTGGGAGACCCTCCAAGTCCCCCCCTGCGGCTGTATGCATGAACCTTTCCCTCCGAGCCTAGGAAGGGCCAGGTCAGAACTTGATTATTTGGGGTTCATCAAAGGATGCCCTAAAGCTTCTCTGGTGAATAATTATAATATGGTCTTCAGCCAAAGTGCATAAAAATGTCCTTTTTTTTTACATTTTAAAATGTTAATTATGGTATATTTCAAACATTAAAAGCAGAAGATAATGCAACAGATATCCTCTACCCACCACACACATTTACCACACTAAGATTTCACCATCTTGTTTGAGGTTTTGTTAAAAAGAAATAACAATGTTACAGAGAACAGCTCACCTCCTGCTGCAGCCCATGCCTGTCTTCCCTCTGCAGAGGTAGCCATCCTCCTAAAATAGCTTTGTATCCTTTCTGCACAATGTTTTTCTAGGCTTTTTAGGAAGTTTCTTATAGAACAGAGTTAGAACGATTTTGAGGGTGAACCCATGTGCCCCTTTAGAGCTCATTTTGTAGCAGGGCTTGCTATGGTGGCCATTTAACTAACGTCTAAATAGACCCAAGGCTGACTTTTGAAGGAGTTGGAGCCAACTGCAGCTCAGCATGATTTATATTTCTATGTGAGCAATATATAAATTGATAGTTTTAAGAATTCATGTTTAGGAGGCTTCTGGAGCCGTTCCAGAAATATATGGCAGAATCGGGAGGGCTCCATGAATACAGTGTCTGGTTGGGGGCCTCCTGTCTTTTTGGGTCCTGGGACCTCTTATGTTCTGACAACAGGCAGGCCCAGGGCTGTGTTTGAGTTCTGGAAAAAATGAGGGAAAAGTGATCTGTTGTGAGTCAGAAGACAGTGTGGATCGATCCAAATCTAGGAGGGATAGCGATGGACCACGTAGGGAATCACATGGGATAGGAGGAAATAGAAAGCGTTACCTGCTTGAAGCAGGTTTGATGTAATGCATTTGAGTCATGAAAAGGCCAAATAAGATCATGGTGTGCAGCTGGAATAGGTTTCAGCACAGTGCAAGAGGGAAAAGCAGTAAGAGCTAGCTTACCACCATTAGCTCATAGGACACATTTAAATGAATTAGGAAGAGATGCCCCTCCCTAAGATACCTTACTTCTATTTGTCAGAAAATTGTTATAACATACAGATTTTATTAGAAAAAAGAAACTTTACTACCCCTTCCAGGAAACCGTCATAATGAGTGTGTATATCTGTGACGTCTGCTGTGTGGCTTGTGCCACTTCGATGGGGCTCTTCTCATGCAGTGCACAGTGTGCACAGCTGTATGCGGTGACACTGTTTGGAAGAGTTGAGCCTGGTTACCAAACCATCAGGAAGCACTGCATTTCTACTAGTGTGGGAAGGATCGGTCCAGTGACATGGCTTGATCCATTACCAGGGTTGAAGGATGGGCGGGAACCCCTTCAGGGCAGCTAACTCCGGCCGTGTTCTCAGCTGGGCCAATCTACACCTTTGTTCCGTTACTTAGAGAAATCATGCTTTTCCATGTCCCCATGGCTTTGCACAAATTGTCTGTTCTTTTTTTTAAAAAAAATAATTAATTAATTAAATTTTGGCTGCGGTGGGTCTTCATTGCTGCACGCAGGTTTTCTCTAGTTATGGTGAGCAGGGGCTACTCTTCGTCATGGTGCGCAGACTTCTCATTGCAGTGGCTTCTCTTGTTGCAGAGCACGGGCTCTACGTGCGTGGGCTTCAGTAGTTGTGGCACACGGGCTCAGTAGCTGTGGTATGTGGGCTCAGTAGTTGTGGTGCATGGGCTTAGCTGCTCCACGGCATGTGGGATCTTCACGGACCAGGGATTGAACCCATGTACCCTGCATTGGCAGGCAGATTCTTAACCACTGCGCCACTAGGGAAGTCCCCAAACTGTCTATTCTGACAAGAATGCCTTTCCCCCTCTGTGCTGACTGGTGAAATCCCAGTCATCATTAAAGACCCGGATGAAATCACACCTCATTTGGAAGGTTTCCCTGACTCCCATGTGTAATTTCCTAAGGGCATCTAGCTGAGTAGCACCATTTATCCCATGAGGTCCTCTGTGTCCTCATCAGTAAAATGGAGGAATAATATTGCTCATCCCCTAGGGTTGTTGTGGGCCTTCAATGAGAAGGTCTATGTGAACCTCACTAGTGCTTAATTAATATTACCTGTTGTAGCCCTATCTTCCCATTAGACTGAATGTCTTGAAGGACCTGAGGTCTTACTCATCTTTTGAATAATTTATAAATAAATTTATTTAGTTTATTTTTGGCTGCGCAGGGTCTTCATTGCTGCATGTGGGCTTTCTCTAGTTGTGGCGAGCGGGGGATACTCCTTGTTGCGGTGCACGGGCTCTACGCACGCGGGCTTCAGTAGTTGTGGTGCACGGTCTCAGCAGTTGTGGCGCATGGGCTTAGTGGCTCTGCGGCATGTGGGATCTTCTTGGACCAGGGATTGAACCCATGTTCCCTGCAATGGCAGGTGGATTCTTAACCACTGCGCCACCAGGGCAGTCCCTCATCTTGATATCTTATTTTTGCTTTTCCTTCTTCCTTCCCTACCTCTTAGCCATAAGCCCCTAGTACAGTTCCTAGCACAGAGGGCACTGAATAAATTATTTTTGAATGAAAAACATTTACCACCCCCTAATTATTCCAACATCTTCCATCTTCCTAAACAATGAGTTTTATCTCTTCATCATTCTGATTGTTTTACTATCCACGTTGATGTGTTTCTACTTTGTACCTTTATATTCTAGTCTGGTCAACGCTTTGTGTCTCAAATTGAGTAATTTATGAACTCTTTAAAAATTCCAGTAAATTCCAGTATACTCCTATTGTTGGACTTAAAATATGTTAATTGTAGTGTAACCTAAACATGTACAAACATATAAAGGTGTAAGCTCCGTACGCTTATCTCACTGTAGAATCCAACAAGTATGTAAGTAAACTCAGTCAAAACTACAAACCCAACAAAATCCAAAATGACAACGTTAATTTAGCGTGTTGTTTGATGTTTGGTTGATGTTTTGCTGGAAATAAATCACTACTCGCGTTGTGATTACGGTTTGACGGTTACGGTGCGGGTTTGGAGCCCGGCGTACACAGGCTTGACGCCCTGTTTGATGATTTAACTCTCTCACTGTTTTTGTTTTTAAGCTGCAGGGGAGTCATGGCCTATATAGTGGTTAAAGTCAGCTTGACGTACAAAAACTAAGGATAATCAAAATTACCCACGAAAACCCCTAAGTCACTTGAAAAACAAAACAGTACTGCAAAACCTTCACTTTTATAACATAGCATCAGGACACCCAGCCTTCACTCAGCTCCTATGCGTTGTCTCAGGATCAGATCCACATCTGCTTTTTAGCTCATTAGCAAATGACAATCACAATGAAATTACATGAATCCTATACCTTTGAAAATGGAAAATGTCTTCTAGTGCCGGATGCAAGGCTGAGGTAAGGAACTTACACAACTGGGTGATGAGCTTTGGAGAAAAACAAATTAAAAAAAACAACATGAACAACCTGTACTATTATGGCTGGTCTGAGTGCGTGTGTGTGTGTGTGTGTGTGTGTGTGTGTGGTATATATTGGAGGTCACACACAGAGAGGGCCTGAAGTGAGGGGGGTTGACTACCAGTTTGTTGGTAAATGTGTCACTACATACAGCGTAAACATCACGACTCACTAGGTCATTCTGCTTGTATAGCCTTAGAACCGGTAAAGGCACCAATTCGACCACCAAACATGAAGTGGGGGCATCTTAACCATAAGCCAACTGAAGAGACAACACCTGTTTGGAGCAAGGATTGAAAGGCCGAGTGGAGAGGTAGGATTTACCGAATTAGGGTAGATTATGGGTGTGGAGGGCAGGTTTCCCTGAGCCCCAAGCTTTGAATACTTCTGTCCTTTTACATTAAAGCAGCTCAACTTTGGGCAAGTTACTTGACCTTACTCTGGTTCCATTTATTCTGTAAAATGGGCTATAGTACCTATCAGTGGTTGTTGTGAGGGTTACATGAGGCAATCTATGTAAATCGCTTGGCGCAGCACCTATTACATTGTGTGTTAATTTGCTAGGGCTGCTGTAACAAAGTACCACAAACCGAGAGGCTTAAACGACAGAAATTTCATGTCTCAAGTTTGGAGAGGCTAGAAGTCTGAGATCAAGGTGTTGGCAGGGCCATGCTATCTGGAAAACTCTAGGGAAGGATTTGTTCCAAGCCTCTCTCTTAGCTTCTGGGAGCTCCTCGGTTTATGGCGGCATAACTCTGATCTTCACGTGCTGTTTCCCTGAGTGTGTGTCTGTGTTCAAAATTTCCCTTTTTATAAGGACACCAGTCATAGTAGATTAGGGGCCCATTCTACTGCAGTATGACCTCATCTTAACTAATTATGTCTGCAGAGACCCTACTTCCAAATAAGGGCACATTCTGGGGGTGAGGACTTCAACATGTGAATTTTGTGGGGACACAATTCCATCTACAGCACATAGTAAACACTCCAGTGGTAGTTATTATTATTCACGATGCCTTCTTCAATCACCTTTCCATGGCGTAGTTTTATAGTCAGAATTTTCAGATCTTCACTTTTATTCTCATTGTCTTTCCTGGCCTGTTAATGTCTAGAAAGTACCCCAAGAACAGGCGATTGGGCTGTTGTGTTCACCATCGTGTTGCCGGGTGCCTAGAACAGCGATGGGTGCATAGCAGACACTCAGTGAAGGTTTGTGGATAAATAAATAATGTCTGTTTCTTTCCCATTTTTTTTCTTTTTTTGATTTCTCAGTTAGCCCAGACTCTCTCTCTAGTTATCTTTTCTCGATTGCCAAAGTATTAAAGGCAAAAGAAATGAAACCAAACAAAATTTAATTTCCTTTTTGTTGATAGTTATTAAATCCTCCCTAATCACTTGCTCTCTGCAGCCAGTTAGAAACCCAGCCAGATGGCAAAGGGCAGTTGGGGTGCTGGTGGGGGAGGGGGGGTGCAGGTGCCTGTGTTGGAGCCAGCTAGAGTCCACTCGGAGCACTTCCTGGGACTTGATGTTGGCCAGGTCTAAGACTTGGGAATGAAGGAGACCCAACTCTACCCTGAGAGTCTGGGAAGGAACCAGTGAGGTCAATATTGGCTCTAGAGGTTGAAAGTCAATGTCTACATCAGGAGCCACAGGCCAGAAAGGTACAGGGGCTTTACTTGGTCTTCAGAAAGATGCATGCTTCCTTTGTCTGGTGCAATGACTCCCTGGTCCACAAACCACCAGTGCAGGCCCCAAAGATGTGACCACCCGTGTCAGATGGTTCCCTGGTCTGACAACAAGGAGTTCTATAAATCTTGAACTCAAGCAGGAGCTGGTGTGTCAAGTACGGGGAGACAATGCTCTGTATTTTAGAGACCCAGAGATGAGTTGTCATGGGCTAAAAAGAAGTGTCTGAAAACTAAAAACACACTAATAATTTACTGATCGACTGGTACCATCCATGCGTATACGTATCTATCCATCTACTTAGCTATTTTCTCACAGCTGTAGAACAGATGTCACAAATGTACATAGCCCTGGTAAGTCACAGGACGCAGGCTGGGTGGGGACTGGGGAGAAACATGGGTTCAAGAGGGGATGTTACAATTCACTTTCAGACTATTGTTACCATTTGGGACTATGAAAACAGCATTGCCCCACCCTACTCTGATTTTTTTTTTCCCGCAAAGATTTAATTGAATATTTAACTTTATTACAAAACCCTTTCTATTTTTATTGTGGAGACAAGCATACATAAAAGTAGACAGAATAGTATAACAAATCCCCACGAGTCCATCCTTCAGCCGGAAACAACCATTATTCTGTGGCCATCCTGCCCCCTATACACAGCTCTCTTCACTTCGTCCATTTCCATTGACTGAATTTTAAAACATATGGAAAACATAACTCTTCAGCTTCAGGTTCACGATTATGTTTATGGAGCCTCTTTCTTTTCCTTTTTAAAATAAATTTATTTATTTATTTATTTTTGGCTGCATCGGGTCTTCGTTGCTGTGTGCAGGCTTTCTCTAGTTGTGGTGAGCGGGGGCTACTCTTTGTTGTGGTGTGTGGGCTTCACATTGTGGTGGCTTCTCTTTGTTGTGGAGCATGGGCTCTAGGCGTGCAGGATTCAGTAGTTGTGGTGCGTGGGCTCAGTAGTTGTGGCTCGCGAGCGCTAGAGCTCAGGCTCAGTAGTTGTGGCGCTCAGGCTTAGTTGCTTCACGGCACGTGGGATCTTCCTGGACCCATGTCCCCTGCACTGGCAGGAGGATTCTTAACCACTACACCACCAAGAAAGTCCCGGAGCTTCTTTCTTCTTGAACCCTGAAAATTCACCCAAACATTTCCAAATAATAAGTAGGGAGATAGATGATTTCCTTCTAAATTATAGAGGAGGAAATTGATGCCCAATAAAACAATGTTTGAGGAAAGTGGGTCAGTGGAGGATAAATGACTTTGAGGTTCCAGAGTTTGGACATCTGAGAGGATGGTGGGGGAAACAGATGATCTGGGCAGAGGAAGCACTGAATAAAGGTGGAGAATGAGGTGGAGAGGGTACCTCCAGTGAAGCTGCCCTGAGCACACAGCAGGTCTGGAAAGAGCAGAGCTGGTGAGAGAGACCTGGGGGTCACCCACAAAAATGTGGCAGTATGAACATGAATGCCCAGAAGGGAAAGCACTGGGCAGAGAAGAGCACCTCGTTCTGAGCTTAGGAGGAGAACTCAAGTTATTGCCAGGAACCTAGTTATTACTGTTTCCCAGGAAGGCAGAGAGGTGGTGCTGGAGGAAGTGATGGAGGGTACCTGTTTGACTTGAACTTGGTGAAGGAAATCAAGAACTGGTCATCATGTGAAGGTGGGAGGAGATTGGGACATGTGGAGAGACATGAGCATTTGAAACAGCTGGGATGGACTGGGTGGGAGAGAGGACTCCTGGGAAACTCATAGGAGGAGGTGACTGCCTGCTTACCCAGAAGGGAAACCTCTCTACCCACACCAAAAGTTATCTGTTCCAGGAGAGAGAGAGCGAGAGAGAGAGAGAGAGAGTGAGAGAGAGAGAGAGAGAGAACCTCTGCTGGTTTGAGTTTCAAATTTCAGGGAACATCTAGAGCCTCTTTTAAAAGCCACATCATTAGGTCTGGCCTACCCAGGAAAATCTACCTTTTGATTGACTCGAAGTCAACTGCAAATTAATTGAATCTGCGAAGTCTCTTCACCTTTGCCATATAAGGTAACATAATCACAGGATTTGATATTCTATCATGATGTTCTAGTGGTTAAAAGCAAGTTACATGTCCCACCAACATCCAAGGGAAAGGGATTATAGAAGAGTGTGGGTCACTGGGGGTCATTTTAGAATACTGCCTACCCCAGTGCTTGACAGGTCAATGCCATTTTTGTCCTCAGGTTCCCCACCAGTACAATAATAGGACTCTGAGTCCTTGGAGCAGTGCTAAATCTCATGTATAGATCTAATTGTCAAGAGAGAATGGACTTAAGAGAGGAAGAAATATTCAGTTGTCTTCAAGCTTCTCAAGTTCTGTAGTGTTTCAAAAAAGTCCGAGGAGGATACCAGCATATGAACTCAAGTCAACAGACGTTTAATGAGAGCACTTTAGCGCCAGGCACTGTCTTTCATTTTGTGTTACCAGGGACACAAAGATGAGTGTGTTTCTTGATTGCAGAAATCTTTACAGTTTTCTGTGAGATCAGACACATATACTGAATACAAAGTAGCCTAAAGGAAATATCTTATGAGATGTAGGCAGCCAGCCTGGGAGCCATAAGACCCTTACTCAGGGGTATCCCTATAGTACACACACCTTGATAGATGTCCTATGGCTTCTGGTCACTTAAGTACCTCCTTTTATTTCTGATTGCCATAGGGAGCATGACCAACTCCAGGGAAGAACATACAGACTGTTATTGCCAGGCTGTGCTTCAGCATTGGCTGACATCTGGTCAACCCCACAATACTAAAGCTGCACAGCCCCTCAGCGCCAAAGAGGATGACAGCCCTGGTGAAAAATTGGGTTTTCCAGTTCTAACTTCCAGGGGTTATTCAAAGTGTCAGGGATATGAGAGGAAGGGAAGACATTCAAGAAAACTGACGAGGAGTGTTTGGGCTGGGAGTGGAATCTGCTCCCTTCCTGAGTCTGGCCCATCTCACCCCCGAGTCTTTGAAGTGTGTTACCTGGACAGTGAGCTAAGCCATGCTTGGCAGGAGGGGGAGGGAGGCTGTGTGGTCTGGCAAAGAGCAGAGCAAGGGGCAGAGGGATGGAGCTTGGATCTGCGGCTGCCTCACACCACCTCTCATGCCAGGCATTTCACCATTCAGTCCAGCTGGAAAATGAGGAAAAGACCCAAGTCGGGATTTCACTGAGAAATCCAGAGGCCTTTCACAAGAATAAACAAGGCAGTGTTTCTCCCTCTCTGGTCTCTGTTGCTGTGTGAGTGTGTGATTGTGTCTATTTCTGGGTCTTTAGGGGTGTGTGTGTGTGTGTGTGTGTGTGTGTGTGTGTGTGTGTGTGTTTTAGCTGTGATCATTTCTCTCTGTTCCCTGTCCTCTTACTTTCTCTGTGGACCAGCTTCAGGATGTGATTTTGGGCTCCACTTCTGTCACTGTCTTCAAGTATGACTGGGCCGAGCCACAGTGCCCCTCACCCCCCTACGCCTCTCTTTAGCTTACTTTCTGGCTCAAGTGAGGTCTGCGTTTCTGCTGCATCTTCTGAGTGGCATGTCTCGGCAAGCCTCTACCCCTCATCTTGACAATGGAAATGTTGAGGATCGGGGTAGTAGGAAAAGCTCTTGACCTGGCAAAGGCCTTGCAGGGCCCTGGTTCTGTCTGTTGCTGGAGCAACGGCAGGTTTTTTTTTTTTAAATAGGCACTTCTGGTACAGGGACAAAGAAAAACAAAAACAAAAAAAATCACTCCTTTAAAGTGAACACTTTTCTATGGCCTTGGATTTCACTTTCTCTGCCCCCGACCCCTGCTCAGAGTCCTCAGATGGGCCAGACTTCTTCCACATTTCTACTATTTCATCCTTCCCGTTTACTCAGGAAAAGCAAATCCATTTCTCCTTCCTCTGGCCTTCCTCCCTCTCATTCTCCTTCATTTAGGGTGCTTTGGGGAGTAGATTGCCTTTTACTGTGTGCATTTAATTTGACTCCATTTAGAGAGGGAGAACCTTGTTTGGTGGCTGCTGCATCTGAAAACATCCTGGTTAGGAGTCATACAGACCTGAGTTGAAGCATTTAGCTGAGTGACCCTGGTGAGTTAGCTTTCTGTAGCTCTGCTTTAGTTTTCCTAACCTATAAAATGGAAATAAGCCCACTGTGCAGGATGGGAATACTAAACAGGAAAACATATGTAAAGTTCTTAGCACTCTGTCCACTAAATGCATGGGCTTTGACCTTCATACTCATTGTGGGTGGTGGACACACAGTAGTGCACACATCTTTTAAAGATGCCTTCCCTTCTCAATGTATTCCTCTGTCCCTTTTTATTAGGCTTAATGACGACTGCCCTGCCCCTGCTCATAGCCAAGCTCAGTGCCTTGAACCCTCTCTGCCAATCAGAGTGATTGGCTCCAGGGAAGACACCTGACCCTGTCATGGCTCACCCATGGGTGAGGCTGGGCCAATTAGATTCTCCCTTTCGTAAATGTGAATGAAAAACACAGAAGGAAGGACCAGTTGGTGGTGGTCATGGGAGCTGAGAAGTCTTAGGAGACTGAGGTAATAGGACAGCAAGATGAATGAACACATACTCAGCAGCAAATGGCCCTGATTCACAAAGGCTTTCGGTTTTCTTGTTCCACGGTCTTATGATTGTCCTCACAATCCCATGACATTCCTTCCACCCTTTCAACAGCCACTTTCTTCCCTTGACTAGTTGGAGAGGGTTTTGGCATTTTGCAACCAAAAAGCTTTTTTAAAAAATTTTAATTTGTTTTTAATTTTATTTTTTTAAACATCTTTATTGGAGTATAATTGCTTTACAATGGTGTGTTAGTTTCTGCTTTATAACAAAGTGAATCAGCTATACATATACATATATCCCCATACCCCCTCCCTCTTGTGTCTCCCTCCCAGCCTCCCTATCCCACCCCTCTAGGTGGTCACAAAGCACGGAGCTGATCTCCCTGTGCTATGCGGCTGCTTCCCACTAGCTATTGGTTTTACATCTGGGAGTGTATATATATCCCCAAAGAGCTTTTATTAAAACATCTTCATGCATTTTCTGATTTGGGGTGGTGCTGGGCTGTCATGGAAGTCCTCTTCTTCTCCAGCCTTGAAGACTGTTGGGATTGTGTGTCTTTATGGAATGTTGACTCTACAAGAGTTTGTGTGATAAGAGTTCATCATCCTGTCAATTTTCATACATAGAAAATTTTCACTCTTAGGAAACTCTTGATGTGCTAAACATTGGTCCTTTTGCTGAAGTTTGGACTCTTCTTTCATAATTCTTTTTATTCCCTCTGGGATCCTTGTAGCGCTACTTATCTTTCTCCAAATTATTTGGGTTCCGGGACACTGGAGATCTTCTTTTCTGCATCCAAAAGTGTTGGAGTTTCTCAGCAGAGAGATCCTGGAGATACAAAATCTGTTTTGAAAGTCTTAAACCATATATTACCCTTGAAAGATGCTTGCTATTTCAGATCTTGATGCCGTGCCTCTGAAAATTCATCATATATTCACAGACAGCATTTCTTTGATCCTCCTGACAATACCTGGCTGGTTAAGTGAACCCATTCTACCAACCTGGACATAGAAGCTCAGAGGAAGTCTGGTTGACCGTAGGGGTCTTTGAAGCACATCAGCTTTGGAAACCTGGGTAGAATGCCTCCTTTCCTACTATCTCAGGCTCACTGCCAAACTTCCAGCTACAGTCCTGAGCCTTGGGCAGAGCTCATTTTAGGGGGAATCAAAAACATGAGGGATTCTGTCTACATGTGCCCAATAAGGGAGACTTATCTCCAGCAGAGATGTTTCAAGGAACCCTACCAGGGACTTGGGAGATCTTTGCTTTTATCCACTTGGAGAGAGCTCACCAACTTGGAGGATACACAGCTCTCCAGGGAATGAGCAGGGAAGGGACTTAGAGATGTCCCGAGACTCCGTCTCCATGGCCGTGGTAGTCTCATGGAGCACAGGGTTGGGGGACATGCATAACAGGCACAAAGCACACCTCTAGTCCTTTAACACCAGATCTGCTAAGACAGCACCATTGCTGTCATGGATGTCTCTGGGATGTTACCTTAGAAACCAGCTAAGCTGCTTCTTTGATTTTCTCTAGCACCTGGGAATTAAACTCTTCATATGAGCTAATACCTTCAGCCTTTTCTTAGTCCAAACCAGCACTGTCGTGGAGAGAAAAATTAGAATGAGTGAGCTAATAACCTTTTGGGATACCAAAGGTCTTTGACGTTTGGTGAGTTTGTGCACCCCTCCCCCCCCCCCCCCCAACTTTAATTACTGACCAGATTCCTGAGTGAGATCAGGAGTAAGGCAAATGGGTGAAGGGCATGAAAATAGCCTGCTTCTCTCTAGAGCCTCAGCCCTGGTTATTTTCAATGACTGTCTGAAAATTCACAATGGATCAAGGTTCATGTTCATGGTAGAGTGTCTATGTGGGGCTAGGTGAGAGTACTTCTGTGGGGCATCTAGTGGTAGATGCCTTAGGGTTAGGGACGCCAGACAGAGTATAGAATGGCCAGTTAAATTGGAATTTAAATAACAGTGAATACATTCAGTATAAGTATATTCCATGCAATATTTGAGACATAGTTAAAATTTATCTGTTGTTTATCTAAAATTCAAATTTAAATGGGTGCCCTATATTTTTATATTTATCTGACAACTCTGCCTGGGGTGAGCACAGTCCCTGGTGACTCCAAGTTTGTGAGAAGGTAATATGTGCATATGTTTGCATGTAGGAGGCATGGGTACCAAAGCAAATAGGAATGGTGTATGTGTAAAAGTGTGTCTGTATCTTAGGAGGAAACAATATCTAGGTCAGAGATATTGATTCCAAAATTATTTTTTATTTGCAAACATTTCCCAAGACCTTAGAGATCCTTGGAGAATTCCAAAGGCCCTCCTAAAATTTGAGCGATTGACCTTCCTAAATTAAATAGCCCCATTAAGTCATTTGGAAGAATGAGCTAACTAAAATTCTAAGAGTATAATGTAGAACTTTCCCCCTTCTTTTTATTATTAGTTTTTAAAATTATTATTTAGGATTTTTCTCATTACACTCCTCTTTCTTCTCTTTGATGACCACTGAGGAGATAAAATATGAAGACAGAAGCTGTAGGAGTTTAGGCGTGGTTGGGGAAAAATAAATCGACTCTTAGAGGTTCCTGCGCAAGAGAGAGGGGCATCCAGAGAGGGCTTTGTGGGTGCGGGGAGAACAGGTTCTGGGCCGGGACTCAGGGAAATCTGGCAACAGATGAATCAGTCCCGGCAGGTCTAGGAATGGAAGACTCTACACAGCTGGCTCCTGGTGGTGCAAAGGGAGTGGCAAGTGAGGGCTTTTAGCCCCAGGCTAAATCCTGGAGGAGGACGGGAGGAACAGGCAGATTTACAGGTTGCAACAAACTCCAAAGCCTTGCCCAGAGTTCTCTGGTTGCCCTGGAATGGAGGTGTAAGCTCAACTGCCAGTCTGGGGTGTCTGGATCTTTCTGTTCAAGGCAGATTTGACACTACTTGATGCTAGTTGTCAGAGGACTTGACCAGGGTTAAGCAGTGTTAAGTGCAGGGCAGGGGTGGGAGGCAGGCTGGTCCTAACTTTCCAGCTCTGGCAAGCTCTCCCTGCTTGCCTGGGTAGGACACACACTTTCGACCCAAGTGTTCCTGTGACATCCAGGTGAGCTCCTCTCCTTCTTGGCGATCTTCTGTGGGGATACACTAGTCCCAGGTCTGATACCTGGGAGCACACACACACCTTGTCTCAGTGAGCGGCCATCGGCCAATTAGGAGGATGTTCAGCCTTGCTGGTATCTCATTCTCCAGATCCAGACAATATGCCTGGCTGCAAATCCTGGAAAACTTGGGTTCGATCAAGCTGGAGACTCAACCTGTTTGTGCAAGTGGGAAATCAGGATTCCTACTGGCTTCCCTGCGCCTTCACGTTCCTGGCCAACGTGTGCACCAGCCCGTTCTCTGCAGACACTGCCAAAGCATTTCCCTTTTGTGCTGCATCTTTGACTCCCATTTAGCTGAGGGTCACAGACAAACTGATTTATCCCTTTGGCCTCAATTTCCTCGTCTGTAAAGTAGGTGGCACTTCATCCATCCCTCAGCTTCAAACTAGGACATCCCTTCCTTAAGCTTATGATGCTATAGATTAGATATGGAGTTAGAATCTCTCTCTCTTTTTTTTGGGATGTTATTTATTTGTTTATTTATTTATTTTTTGGCTGTGTTGGGTCTTCGTTGTTGCGTGCAGGCTCTCTCTAGTTGCGGCGAGCGGGGGCTACTCTTTGTTGCGGTGTGTGGGCTTCTTATTGCAGTGGCTTCTCTTGCTGTGGAGCACAGGCTCTAGGCGCGCGGGCTTCAGTAGTTGTGGCGCATGGGCTTAGTTGCTCTGCAGCATGTGGGATCTTCCTGGACCAGGGCTCGGACTCGTGTTCCCTGCATTGGCAGGTGGATTCTTAACCACTGCACCACCAGGGAAATCCCTCTCTTTTTTAGAAATATTGTTAGATCTTTATTTTAAATACATCTTTTCTTTTTTTTTAAAAATTGAAGTATAGTTAATGTAGAATACTATGTAAGTTACAGGCGTACAACCTAGTGATTCACAATTTTTAAAGCTTATACTCCATTTATAGTTTTAGAAAATATTGGCCATATTCCCTGTGTTGTACAACATATCCTTGTAGCTAATTTTATACATAATAATTTGTACCTCTTAATTCCCTACCCCTATTCTGCCCCTCTCCTCTTCCCTCTCCCCACTGGTAACCACTAGTTTGTTCTCTCTATCTGTGAGTTTGCTTCTCTTTTGTTATATTCACTAGTTTGTTGTGTTTTTTAGATTCCACATATAAATGATATTATATGGTATTTGTCTTTTTCTGACGTATTTCAATAAACATAATACCCTCCAAGTCCATCCATATTGTTGCGAATGGCAAAAATTCATTCTATTTTATGGCTGAGTAGTATTCCCATATATATATACCACATCTTCTTTATTCAGTCCTCTGTTGATGGACACCTAGGTTGCTTCCATGCAGTTATAATCTCTTTGTAAAGCCCCTAGAGGTTGGTTGCCCCAACATTTCCGCTTTCTTAACTCTGCAGATTCATGAACCTCTTGAGATACGATCCTTGGGAATGTCAAGGATTTACTGTACATCAGAATATTGATAGTGTGTTATCTCTGGTTGTCGGGATAATGGATGATCTCAAGTGTCTTCTTTGTACCTTTTGTGTGAGTATGCATTACTTGTACAAGGAGAAATTATTACCTTTAAATGCTGTCTTGAGAAGGAGAAGTCCAGGCTGTTTGCTAACCTTTTTCTGGAAGATGGTGACGGGGGAGCAGTGATTTTGTGTAGACGCTGGGATCTGATTCTGTGACCTCTGGTAGTTCCTTCCAACACCTGAGTCTGTGCTCAGTGGGACCAGCCAGCTCCTGCCTACCTGCAGGAACCTGTTGCCAGGAATGAGAGACAGAGGAAGCAAGGGAGAGAGAATGGAGAAGGGAGATGTGGAGGAGAAAGACAGGAGAGTAGAAAGAGAAAACTGTGCTGTCACGAAAAGCTCAAAACTTCCCTTTAACCCTTTCCCTTGTAATTAGTTGGTGCAGCTGGAGGGGAAGAGCTCTCGGTGAGTTAGAACTTGTTGGGCCCCAGTCCTCAGGACGTTTTTTATTTTATTTTATTTTTTTACATCTTTATTGGAGTATAATTGCTTTACAGTGGTGTGTTAGTTTCTGTTTTATAACAAAGTGAATCAGTTATACATATACATATGTTCCCATATCTCCTCCCTCTTGCATCTCCCTCCCACCCTCCCTATCCCACCCCTCTAGGTGGTCACAAAGCACTGAGCTGATCTCCCTGTGCTATGCGGCTGCTTCCCACTAGCTATCTATTTTATGTTTGGGAGTGTATATATGTCCATGCCACTCTCTTTGTTTAAGACTTGCTCAAGTGTTTGGGGAAAGCTTAATTCTCAGATGGTTCCTCCTTCTTCTCTGTCCTCCTTCTTCTCTTCTTCTTTTAATTCCCTGCCTGGAGGGGGTTTGTGAAGGGTTGGAAACTTTCTAGTGTCCTGGCCAAGAAGCCTTTTCCTCAGGGCTGGCCTGGAGATGCTGGCAAGAACTTGGTTGAAGCAGGTTTCTCTCCACAATGATTTGGGGGCTGACTTTGCAAAGGTCTTGAGGGGGAGCAGTGGAGGAGGAGGGAGGGTGGCCAGGGTCCAAGAGGGGCAAGTGAAGTCTGCCTCTTTTCAGGACCCTTGTGATTGCATTTTGAGTCCTCTCAGATAAGTCAGGACAATCTCCGCATCTCAAGATTATTGGCTTCCATCTATAAAATCCCCTTTGCCATATAAGGGAATGTATTCACAGGATGCAGGGATAAGGACATGGACATCCCTGGGGGGGTGGGGCATTATTCAGTCTACCGCACGGATGGTTTGTGCTTCTAGAAAAGTCCTCCTACCTGCCTGTGCATTATACCAGTAAACTAAACTCCCACTTACACAACACGGACTCTGGGCTTGGAGCCAGACCAGAAGCTCTGTGAGGAGCACCTTGCTAACTCCTCATAACCCTTTCTGATGCTGGCGCTATTATTTTTATTCTCATTTTACAGTGATGAAACTAAAGCCTGAGATTTCAGTGACTTGCACGAGGTCACACAGGGAGTAAGTCAAGGACCTGAGATTTGAACTCAGGTCCGTTTGGTTCCAAGATCATTCTCTTCCACATCCCACTCTCCTGGGTATGGGAGCCAGCCCCCTAAGAAAGCCCCCATTGGTCCTGGCTCGTTCCCTTATGTAGGCCCCTCCCACATTGTACCAGGATGAAAGAGACCCCCATGAAAGTGAGAGCGTGTGTCTTCTGAGGTTAGGGCATCAAAGTCATTGTAGCTGTGCTCTCTCTTGGACATTCGCGCTGGGGAACTAGACATCATGCCACGAGTGCTCTCAAGCAGCCCCGTGAAGAGGGCCATATGGTGAGTAACTGAGGCCCCCCGCCACCAGCCTGCACCAAGTTGGCTGCCACATTCCTGAGCCACCTTGGAAGTGGAAACCCCAACCCCTATCAGGCCCTCAGATGACCACAGCCCCAGCTGACATCTTGACTGCAACTTCATGAGAGACCCAGAGTTCAAACTTCCCAGCTAGGATATTCTCAGAAACTATGAGAAAATAAACTTTCTTTTTTAGCCACTATTTCTTGAAGAAATTTGTTACACAGCTATTTATGACTAATACAAGGCCCAAGTTCTAGAAAGGTGGGCAGGTTTTGCTCTGAGCTCTAGCTATGCAAAGGAGGTGCTGGTCAGACCTTGATCCTCTGAAGCCTGTGTTCCTTTCCAGCTGGTTAGCGCCTAGCCCTGGAGTGAAGAACCCAACAATTCCAGGGTATTCCCCATTCCTGAGCCACTTCCCAGAAAGAGCAGAAAGAGTGTTCATCTATTATCCTACTGCTCTAAAACCACCCATGGCTCCCTCATGCCCATAAATGGTTCTCTCAAGCCTAAACTCCTTAGTCTGGCATTTCGCCTCCCCATCTCCCTTATATCACAGCCCTTCTGGTCTCATTTTTCATTGATCCTCAGGCTGCCCCTTCAGGCCTGCTTGGACCAAGGTGTTCACTGCTACAATCTCTTCTTGGTTACTGGCGTGTACTGCTCTCCCCGCATCAGTTGCAAAAGAATGAACAAATCCAGACTGAGGATCTGTGAGCTACTAGGAGACAACGAGGGATGCTCTTTACGTGCAGTGTCTCTATTTGCACAACAAGCCATTTTTACAGAGAAGGAAACTGAGGTGAAATGAACTGCCCAAAGTCCCAGGGGAAGTAAGTGATGGAATCAGTACTGACAGAGTCAGGCCCACTCAGCCCTGTGGCTGTAAGTTCAGTGTTTTTCCACTATACAGTATTGCATCTGACTCACATGTCTATGGAATTTTACAGTTTATAAAGCCCCTGCCTATGATAATCTTTATTGAGTTCCACAACAACCCAGGGTGATAGAGAGAGCAGAAACTGCTCACCCCATTTCACAGATGATAAACTTCACAGGAGGAAGAGGATTTGTCCTCATGGGGACAAGTATCAGAGCTGTGATTCCAATTTAATCTCTGTCTCCAGACCCACTGCTCTTTCCTCTGCCTTCCCTTTGTGCCTTTCCCTAAACCTACCAGAGATTTTTGCCTATCATTGATACTCAACGTGTATTTGTTGGCTGATGGATTAATTTTGTAATGTATTCTTTAGTAAATGGTACAAAAAGGGGTCTGGTGTCTGGAGAAACATCTGTGATGACTGAGACTGACTTTAAAACAAGAACTTAAAAAGCTCTGGCAGAAAGGTATGAGGGCAGATGGCAGAAGAAGCTTTATGATGGAAAGGCTGAGAGTACTTACACAATGTTGAACAAAGGAGGTGTGGGATTAATTCTGCTGGGCCATCTCTAAGAATGACCCATCCTTGCCTGGGTCTAAGAAAGTACTGTTTATTTTTAGGGGCAGGGGGATGGACACAATGAGCCACGGAGGGTCCAGATAGTCCAGCATCCATGAATCTGGTGTGGATGTCATTGTCATCTGAGTCACTGAACCAGAGCAAAGAGGAGGAAGATGGTGTCAAGTTCTTTGCTGGGGACTTCTCATCCCCTGAGCTGTTCTACAAAGAGACTCTTTGAGGACAACTCATACCGGGTTAGGTTCCGTGGGCTTGTGAGGACTCACAGGTTGTCCCACCCATGCAGAGTCCTTAGATATCCTGAGGTACTCCAGTGGGCATTCAGCGAGTGTCTGCTGAATGATTGCCTGAATGTCACATAAATGGATAGCTGTGGCTTTCTCCTGTCTCTCCAGGGTTCTCACAATGTTTCACCCTGTCCTGGGTACCCATTCCGGTTCCACCTGTTCTTCTTCTGGCTTCCTTCTGCCCTCTAACCACACTCGAACCAAACCCAGTGGACTCTTGTCTTGCCTTCTGTGGACATAATCCAGGACTGGTCACCCCCAGCCTGTAATCATCAGGACCTGGTTTGGTTTTGTTTTTTTTTAATAGTAGGGTCATTTTTCTTTCTTTTCTTATAGTATTTATTTATTTAGTTTGGCTGCACCGGGTCTTAGTTGTGGCACATGGGATCTTCGTTGTGGCATGTGGGATCTTTTAGTTGCAGCATGTGGACTTCTTAGTTGTGGCATGCATGTGAGATCTAGTTCCCCGACCAGGAATCGAACCTGGGCATTGGGAGCATGTAGTCTTACCCGGTGGACCACCAGGGAAGTCCCTTGACCTGTTTTTTTTTTTTTTTTGCGGTACGCTCTCACTGTTGTGGCCTCTCCTGTTGCGGAGCGCAGGCTCAGCAGCCATGGCTCACGGGCCCAGCCGCTCCGCGGCATGCGGGATCTTCCCAGACCGGGGCACGAACCCGCGTCCCCTGCATCAGCAGGCGGACTCTCAACCACTGCGCCACCAGGGAAGCCCGACCTGTTTTTTTTATGCACCTTTTTGTTTGGAGTCAGAACCTACTTGGCGTAAGAGATGTGAAGAGACTCAGGTGCAGCCAGAAAGCAACCTTGAGCACCGGGCTGTCTGGGGCTAAATCTCCCTTTCACAGTCCACTCTGGGGGTGTGTGTGAGTGAGGGGGCCATTCCCCGGATCACAGTGGCCTCCATCTGGGGGCCAGGAGACACGGCTGACTCAGGATCTGCCACACATGAGCCAGCACATATGACCTTGAACAAGTTCTTCCTGCTCTGGGCCCTGGGTTCCTCACTGCGAATAAGGTGGCTGGAATACTTCATTCTGTCATCCACTCAACAGCTATTTCCTGAGCACCTATTACATGCCAGACTTTGATGACATGGTGCTAAACACAGTACAGTTTCTGCAGTCATGGAGCATATGCACAGGGGGAGTCAGACAAAAGCCAAAGGAAGCAGTGAGTGACTGGGGAGCAGATGTAACGTCAGATAGATGGGTGTGGGGAAGGTAAGTGCAGCGGGGCGAGTGGGAGGTGACGGATGGGGGCCTGCCTTAGGTAAGGCGGTCATGGGAAGCATTTCCTAAGAGGTGACATTTGAGCAGAGACATGAAGAAAGGAGGGGAAGGGCCAGGCATGTCTCTCAAGGAGTGTATCCTCAGAAAAGGAACAGCAAGTGCAGAGACCTTTGGAGGGAATCTGTTTGGTGTATTTAAGAAGCAGCAAGGACAGGTGGGGGCAGAGTGCAAAGAAGTAGGCAGGGGCCAAGCCACATGTTAAGGACCTTGGATTGTCTCCTGAGTGATTGGGCCAGCCATGGGGCCCTGGGAGCAAGGGACTGGCATGCTCTGACGTGGGTGTTAAAATAATAGGTTGATCCTGAGTTACCCGACCTCGGGCTACTCCCAGTCCCAGGCTAAGTGGATGTGGCTTGGTATGGGAGGAGGAAGTATAGACCCAAAGCGAGGTCCTGCCTGAGAGGCAGACTTCATGAGCTGCGCCAGGACAGACCGAGGGAACCTGCCTACCCACGCCTCGTCCTTTTCTTGCTCTCCAGCTGCAGCCCAGGCCTCGCTGGTGTACAGGAACACAGAGCTGGCTGACAGAGGAACCTGTACCCCACAAACCATGGGCCATGGTGGCTGCTGGGTTGGGGTGTGGGATACTAACTTAAGGATTAGATGTTTGGGGTCTCAAACACTCCCAAATGACATTCTTCCCTCTTTAGAAAAATCCTTCCTCTTTCCCCCCTTCTTCCCTCTAGTTTCCCCCATCTCCATCTTTATTCTTCCAGTCAGTTCCCTTTTCTTCTTTATCTGTAACCACCCCGCAAGAACTGACTAGCATCTCCTAGAAGCCGAGGGCTTATTAAGTAAAACCTAATAAGATGGGCTCCCTGGCCCATCAAAAAGCTAAGACACTTGCCTTCGGTCTCAAAGCTAGAAAGTTGTAGAGTCTGTACTTGAAGTCAGGGAGTATGATTCTGGAATCCTCTAAAACCTCCTAGTAGGTCCCAGGGAATCCTATGTTGTGATAAGACCAAGGATGCAGGTACACCCAAGGCACTCTTGGAAGACAGGGAAGGGAGCGCTGGTCCAGCAGCAGGTGGGGGCGGGGCGATCAGGGAAGTCTTCACAGAGAAGCGGGTGTTTGAAATAGGGTTTGAAAGATGAATCGGATTTTGCCAGACAGAGAAAAGATGTATGTGGGAGAATGTGAGGAAAGGCCAAAAGCAAGGAGGCTGGGAAAATCCATGGTGTGTTTGGGGAGTGACTAGTCAATTATCTAAATTAAACACCAAAAGAGATTACCTTAGTGGAAAAATCAGACACACTGTTTGTTTGAACAAATCTGATAGTTTTTGTTTTGTTTTCAAGTAACTGTCACTAAATAAACAGAATAAATACAGATAATTTTCAGGTAATAAATGAGATTAAATATTTATATTATGTTCAGGTCAAAGGATAAATATAATGAGGGGAGAAGGGAGGAGAAGATTGAGCTCAGGGATAGGGAATTTCCTGTTTAGACAGAATAGTGTCTGGTCAGTTGGCGACATTTGATCCTGAGAGGAAAAAAAAAGAAGTCTGGGAAAACTGGTTGAAAGGATCTGAGACACTCCACTCTATTGGAAAACCATTTCTCAAGTCTCCTGCTCCCTTTTCCTAGAAATAGTTCATTTTGTTTAGAGTATTAAGTGAAGAAGGGATTTAAAGAGAAGAAATTTTGATTCATAATAATAATACCACACCTTTCTCCCAAGGAGCTCAGGAAATTACATCATTAATTCCTCAGCTCATTCCCACCTCTTTTGCCCCCAAACTATTCCCCCGGCACAACCTGGAGAGAAAGAGGTAGCCCTGGCACAGCTTCTGTGGCTGGCATGGTGCTCCAGTGGGATCTGCCGGGATGTGCAGGCCTTGACTTCTAGGACTTGGGTCCCAAGGCTCTGCTGTCTTTGTTCTGTCCACCCCAAGCCTTCAAAAGAACACTTAGATATCTGTCTACTTAACCCCAGAGGGACCTCACCCAGCCGTCCTAGAAATCAAACAGTATCTACCTTCTCTAAAAATCTTCAGAAAAGAAAATACCACGACCTTCTTTGAAAGTGTATCTAAGCCCCAGTAGAGTGAGGAAGTGCTTGATACCCAACTCAAATCTCTTCCGCTGTAGTGAGCCCCATTCTTTTGGGTCTTGTTTCCAGCTGGCGCAAAGAACAGCTATTTTGTCTCCATCACGTCAAAGAACCCCGGAACCTTCCCTTAACTTTAAAGTTAATTTGTTAGATCCTCCATCTTGCAAAAGAGAAAGCTAGGCTTTTCTAAAGCTGACAGAAGAGAAATTCTTGCATCCCATCTGCTGGTGGAGGTGGATCCACTGAGTCAACAATTCTTTGGTGAGTACTCACTGAATGCAGAGCCTGTCCTGGGTGTCACAGAAGATAGCAATCAATTATGACAGCTCTCTGTCGTGACGGAGCTTTTGGGAGAGGATAAAGCATGTATCCACAAAAAACTAAACATCAACTTAAGACTTAATACAATACAAGATAATGTCAATACAAGGTAACCATGGACAGTATCGTGAGGGAGAGTATTATTGTATCAATTCAAATAATAATAGCTAATATTTATTGACCGCTTGTTATGTGCAAGGCCTGTCCTGAGTGTCTTGTATTCATTAACTGATTTCATCCTTACTACTCCCTTCTGAGGTAAGAACAATTACCTTGTTTTAGAAAGGACAAAACTGAATCATAGAAATATTGAAAGACTTGCCTAAGATCACGGAGTTAGTAAATGGAGGAATCCACACTGTGAATCCAGATTATTTAATAGCAGAGTGTGAATGATTAAGTTCCAACAGGGAGAAAATACAATTTTTATCACGATGAGACACCGGGCAGATTCTGATACATGTCTGAGGGAGTCTATGGAGAAGGTGGAAGGGGTTTTGCATATCAAACTCTCTGTGACTGGCAGAGCTACTGTGCTTTCTCCAACTTTAGTAGGACCAAAGATTCAATTGTCAATGTATCGTAGTGATATCTGGATGGTTCCCAAGGCAGAGTAGGTGGAGAGAGCTGGGGGTCAGGGGACAGAGGCAGAAGCCTGGATCAGCCCGACTTGTTATGTGTCCTTGGACAAGTCACTTTCCCTGTGGGCTTTGTTCCCATCTGGAAAATGAAAGTGTGTTGGACTCAGTCTCTCAGGCCCTGTCCAGCTCTAAATGCTAGTTGTTATGCTTCTTATAGAAACAGATACTATACGGAACATAAATGGTTCAGCCCAACCCAGCGCTGGGTACATCTTATGCCAAGTGTTCAAGAAATGGGTGTCAATCTGATTGAGTTTCTTCGGGAGTGGTGGGGGGGGCACCCCTTGGGGCTGGAGCAAATGGGCAAGACAGATGTCACAGAGGAGATGGAACTGGGGTGCAGAATACGTGGGGGAGGTAGCTGAGGTCACCCTTTCCTGCCCTAGAGATGTGGCTCTATGTGTCTAAGTTATCGCATTGACAAATGTCTTTAATCATTGCATCAGGTACGATGTGCTCAGTTGCAAATAACAGAGAATTTCCTTGAAATCTGCTTCACCATGAAGGGGATGTTTTAGCTTGCATAATCAAGAAGCCCAACTGAGTGGTGGACTTCAGGCATGACTCAATCAGGGTGCCAGCTCTCTGTGGTTCTCTCAGTTCTGCCCTCTAAGTGTTGGCTTTGTCTTCAGGTTACTTTTCTCATGGTTGCAAGATGGCAGTGTACAGTAGCCGTGGCTACATACTCCTTGTTCTTGTCCACCCTCAACCAATAAAGTAGAGTCCTGTGCAGGACTGGTGACATCATTTGTGGGGCCCAGTGTGAAGGAAAATGTGGGCTTCTTGCTCAACAATTATTGAGAATTTCAAGAAGGCAAAACCAGAATATTAAACCAATTATGGAACCTTAGTAAGTGCAGAGCACTGTGTGACTGTATAGGTCACATGCACATGAGGTTGGTCTTGGTCCTGTGCTTAGTCTTATTGGGCCAACTTGAACTAATCACTATGATTTCCAGAAGGATCCCATGAGCCGAATGGCTTATTTGGGTTATTGCTCATTCATGGACCAATTCTTTCTCTTTTAATTTAATTTTTGTTTTATATTGGAGTATAGTTGATTTACAATGTTGTGTTAGTTTCAGGTGTACAGCAAAGTGATTCAGCTATACATATACATATATCCATTCTTTTTCAGATTCTTTTTCCATATAAGTTATTAAAGAATATTGAGTGGAGTTTCCTGTGCTATACAGTAGGTCCTTGTTGATTATCTGTTTTACATATTATAGTGTGTATCTGCTAATCCCGAACTCTGAATTTATCCCTCCCCTTTTTCCCCTTTGGTAACCATAACTTTGTTTGCTATGTCTGTGGGTCTATTTCTCTTTTGTAAATAAGTTCATTTATGTCATATTTTAGATTCCACATGAAAGTGAGATCATATGGTATTTTCTTTCTCTATCTGACTTACTTCACTTAGTATGATAATCTCTAGATTATCCATCCATGTTGCTGCAAATGGCATTATTTCATTCTTTTTTATGACTGAGTAATATTCCATTGTATATATGTACCACATCTTCTTTATCCATTCATCTGTCGATGAACATTTAGGTTGCTTCCATGTCTTGACTATTGTAAATAGTGCTGCAATGAACATTGGGGTGCATGTATCTTTTCAAATTACGGGTTTTTCTCCAGATATATGCCCAGGAGTGGGATTGCTGGATCATGTGGTAACTCTATTTTTAGTTTTTTAAGGAAACTCCATACTGTTCTCCACACTGGTTGTACCAATTTACACTCCCACCAACAGTGCAAGAGGGTTCCCTTTTCTCCACACCCCCTCCAGCAATTATTATTTGTAGACTTTTTGATGATGGCCATTCTGACTGGTGTGAGGTCATAACCCATTGCAGTGTTGTTTTTTAAATTAAACTAAATTTAATTTAATTTTTTAGGTAAGAAGTAGATTTTTTAGAGAGAAACACACTCCACAGACAGAGTGTGGGTCATCTCAGAAGGCAGGCCCAAAATATGGCATGATTAGTTTTTAACCTCATTGTAATTTTGATTTGCATTTCTCTAATAATTAGCAATGTTGTGTATATTTTCATGTGCTTTATGGCCATCTGTTTGTCTTATTTGGAGAAATGTCTATTTAGATCTTTTGCTCATTTTTTGATTGGGTTGTTTATTTTTGATATTCAGCTGCATGAACTGCTTGTATATTTTGGAAATTAATCCCTTGTTGGTCCCTTTGTTTACAAATGTTTTCTCCCATTCTCTAGGTTGTCTTTTCCTTTTGTTTATCATTTCCTTTGCTGTGCAATGTGGACCAATTCTTATGATAAGTTGGATGGAATTATCTGATTGGCTCAGACCAATCAGGGCTCATTTTTGGAGTTCAGGTTGGGTCATGCTCCACCCAAACTACAAGTGCTACTAAAACAAAGGAGAGGCAGCCACAAATCAACACAGTTATGTATCAGTGGCTCTGTGCATGGTTTCAGAATGGGTGGATCACATAGTATCTTCCCACCAGACAAGCATCTGAAATGAGCTCCCATCTCAAGAAGTAGCCTTGCTGTTTTCTCCTTCCTCCCTCTTGTCCAGAGCAAATTATCCATCCCTCTGTTGAGTGGAGAAGAAAATAGATTTCGGGCAGTGTGGAATTAGGGAAAGAACTCTGAATTCACACTTCTAGGTTTCTATCTAAAGGAATGAAATCAGTATCTTGGAGGGATATCTGCACTCCCACGTTCACTGCGGCATTGTTCACAATAGCCAAGGTATGGAAACAACAAGTGTCTGTCAAGAGATGAATGGATAAAGAAAATGAGTATATTTACAATGGAATATTATTCAGCTTTAAAAAAGAAGGAACTTTTGCCATTTGCAATAATGTGGATGAACTTAGAGAACATTATGCTAAATGAAATAAGCCAGACACAGAAAGACAAAGCGTGCATAGTATCACTTATATGTGGAATCTAAAAATGTAGACCTAGAGAAATAGAGAGTAGAATGGTGGTTTCCAGGGGCTGGGGGTAGGGGAAATGGGGAGATATTGGTCAAGGGGCATGAACTTTCAGTTATGAATAAGTTCTGGGGGTCTAATGTATAGCATGGTGACTATAGTTAATAACATTGCATTGTATATTTGAAATTTGCTAACAGAATAGATCTTAAGTATTCTCACCACACACACACACACACACACACGCACAAATGCTAACATGTGAAGGGGTGGATATGTTAAATAGCTTGATGGTGGTAATCATTCCACAATGTCTACTTATATCAAAACACCACATTGTATACCTTAAACTGTTTTGTTAATCATACCTCAGTAAAATTGGGGGAAAAATGATGATTCTATGTGAGCTACTTGCACGCAGATTTAAGATCAGTGTTATTTCAGTGAATGAATGTGACCACCACACTGTGAAAATTGTAAATAGTATTTAAACATACATGTATGAAAGCTGTTTCTAATACTAAGAAAAAAAAGATTGGGATTAACCTCTCCACTTGATTCCTTACTAGGTACGTCATCTTGAACCCATAACCTTATTTCACTATCACTGTTTTGTTTTTTTTTTTTTTCCCCCTCACATCGGGCAGCATATGGAATCTTAGTTCCCCGACCAGGGATCGAACCCACAGCCCTTCAGTGGAAGTGTGGAGTCTTAACCGCTGGACTTCCAGGGAAGTCCCACTATCACTATTTTCTTGGCTTTGAAGAAAAATAATGCCAGCCTTACCTGCTTCAGAGGGCTGTTGTAACAATTGAATGAGAGTGCGTAAGTGAAAACGCTTTTCAATCTGGTGCGTAAGTGAAAACGCTTTTCAATCTGGTCAGGATGATATGTATGGAAAGGATTGCCGCTATGTATTCTAAAGTCTGCGGGCTTTAACATCTTGAAGGCTTAACGTGCAAGTCTCTTCCAGATTTTAAATAGGAAACAGAAGAATCGCTAGTAGAAAGAAAGATAAATTGGGCAGGGCAATTTGGGAAGGTCATGAAAAGACTGTTGAGCTTTAAAAATTAGGAGAAAGGTGATTGGTATTAGAGCTAGAGGATAGAATTTCTTGTCCAAAACAATAATTTCAGAGGCAAATCATACTAATTTCTTACTGATATGGAAAATCACCTCTTGGTCTCCCCCCCTGGGTCTCCACCCCATCATCTCCCCCTCCCATTACCATTCTGCTTTCCTTACCCTCTAGCCCCCGCTCCCCACAAATAATTCTTAATCTGCTCCTACTACCTCTCCAATCACTCTTCTGGTGCCTTGGCTCCGATATCTTCTAGGCAACTTGGAAGGGATCACCAATCATGGGTCACCAGTCCTTGATAGTTGAGGGTAAAGAGAATGGAATTAAGTTCCAACAGGTTCCCAGGGCCCAGGCCTCTGGTTCATGCCTTCCTCCAACTTGAGATTTCAGCATCCATCATTCTTGACAGTTGCTTGCACGGGGAGGCCTCTTCCAAATCTGTAAATCCCAGGTGCTCCAACAGGGAGGGCAACTTGCCTGCAGCCTATCAACACATCTAGATGTCTATCTTGACGTAAACACCTGCAACACTGAAGGCACATCTGCACATAAATTAGACGTTACCCATCCAACCTAAAGTTGGTTATTTCAACAGCTCACCCCATTGGGTCCCCTTCTACCCCACCCCAGCACACCAAAAATGAAACAGCATGATTTCATACTTTCTCACATAAAAAAAATACACTAATGGACAATATCAACCCTTCCACATTCCCTTGGTTGTCCTGAAACTTTGATTCTTGTAGACGTGGGAACAACTAAAGATGTTCCTTTGCTCATTCTCCTATTTCTAGACAATGTTCTATTCAAATAATCTCAGGAACAGGCTTGTATATGATTTTCTTTTGAAATTACCGTAGAAGGAGACGTCATATGTCATCTCATTCAGTGCTTTGCACTCTGACAGTTTGGTAAAGCTTAGTGATGATGAGGACGTATGTATTGGCTGCTCGACATCCATTTTCTCTTTCTTTTTTTTTTTTTTCTGCAAACGCCACCCTAATTTCAAATGGTGGAATTACCCATGGGTGCAGTCTTCGTCTCAGTAAAGTCCTGTCCTGGTCTAACCAAGAGGTGGGTCCATGCCCCAAGCTATGCGGTGGATTTTCTCTCCCAGGACTTAGTTGAGACGAGCAAGTAGGAGGAGCCACACTGGTGGAGCCCATTCTGGAGGAGCTCCTGGCAGGCTGGGCTTCTTTCCTACCCCACACGTGCCCTGACCTACTGTGGACCCAGCCTTTCTAAATCTGGCCACCAGCTTTTCCTCTGACCTTGTGAGCCACCTATGTTGGCCCCCAAAGTAATCCCCGATCCCCAGGTGAGTTGTTTTTGTGGTTCAGCTCGTTTTTTTGCTTTTCTTTGAGTCTGCCAGTGTGAATTCTGTTTTCTCCTAACCAAAGAAACGTATCTAACTTCATAATGCATATACTTTCCCTGGACAAGAATATTCACACTCATGGCTCCAATATACAATCAATATACTAGAATTTAAAAATCTGATTTTAAGTCCCTGATCCTTTCCCCATTTCCACATCGATAAATTCACTTTGACTAGGCTCCTCTACCAGGGTGTACATAGCCATGCCTCATATACAAAACCTACAAGTTTCTTCAACAGAAACTTTCTTTCTTTTTTTTTTTGCATGTACCAGATACCAATCACCATGCTAAGTACTATGGACTTAATAGCAGGCCCTTTCCTTAAGGACCCATGGTTTAGTGTGTGGCTTAGAGAAGTAAACACTTCATTCCATATGTTGTGCTCAATGCTGTGCAGAGAAAACAAAGGAGGGTCCTAACGCCGGCTAAAGGCTTCAGGAAAGGCTTGATCAAGGGGATAATATCCGGGTAGAATCTAAAGGTGAATTGGAGTTAGCCAGGTAACTATGGGAACGGGAGTTAGATCTGTCACTGGTTCTCATGGCCTTGTTTACTTGTTTATCCTCCGAAATGCCCTCACTTCCTGCTGGAATGTAAGTAGCACCATGAGAGTGGTGAGCTTGTCTGTTGGTTCACTTCCTGTATCCCAAGAAGAGAGCCTGGCACATTGTAGATGCTAAAATAGTTCTACATAAACATGTTCTGAATGTGAGGCATCCCCTGAGGTGGGTGCCGGGGCCCTGCTTTCCTCACCTCGTGCTGCACTGGGTGACACTGGGGGGCACTTGGGGACACTGGATGCCATCAGTTGTTAGAACATGCTGTGCTGTTCCAGCCTCTGGGCCTTTGCACACGAGGCCTGCAGTGCTGTCCTTCCTCTGCCTGACCGGTCTCTGTCCTTTCACAGCCAAGCATGGGGTTCTCCATCACCTCCCCCTGTACCCTTGTCCTGACCCCACTCTTCCACCTCCCCTCCCCGGACCCCACAGGACCCTCTCCAGCCTGCTGTCACGGTGCTTCCTGCCAAGGCTGCTAGATTTAACAAATACAAACACAGGGGCTTCCCTGGTGGCGCAGTCTGCCTGCCGATGCAGGGGACATGGGTTCGTGCCCCGGTCCGGGAAGATCCCACATGCCGCGGAGCGGCTGGGCCCGTGAGCCATGGCCGCTGAGCCTGCACATCTGGAGCCTGTGCTCCGCAACGGGAGAGGCCACAACAGTGAGAGGCCCGTGTACCACAAAAACAAACAAACAAAAAACAAACACAGGCTGTCTAGTTAAGTTTGAATTTTAGATAAGCAACAGTTGTTCTTTTTTTTTTAAGTATAAGTATGCCCCACGTAGTATTTGGACATACTTGTACTATAAAATGATTCCTTGTTTTTCTGAAATTCAGCTTTCACTGGGCGTCCTGTACTTTATCTGGCAGCCAGACTTTCTGAACTGGGTTTTGGCCACTGATTTTCCTGTTTCTCCCTGTTCCCATCATTGTAAGACATTTCTTCTCCCATCTCTCCACTGAGCCCTGTGACCCACTTGCTGTCCCTCAGGCCCCAGACTGCTACCTGTGAGGCCAGTCTCTTGACCACTTGGTAGAACCGGACAGGGGTCCATGTTACCTGTGGGACATGGACTGCCTCTCTGCAGACCCCCTGCCAGGAGCCCTGGGGCACAGCTGTGTGTGGAGGGCAGATTTAAAAAGGGACCTTTCTTCTGGTTCATCACTGGGGGTGATTTTTCCTTCCTGCTTCCTCCCTTCCATCACCTCCTCCAAACTCAAGAACTTCAGGAATGAGCAGTAGCTCCGCTGTCGGGATGGGGCTGGTCTAATGACAAGATAACAATGACTGCTGATACTACTAACAGTATTGTGTGTGTCATAGGTTCTGGACACTTTACTGAATGCTTCCTAAAATCATCTCCCCTTATACGCATGAGAACCTTAGGAGGTGGGTTACTTGTATCCCCATTTTACAGATTATTATCATCCCCATCATGCAGATGAGGAAACTGAGCTTAGAGAGGTTACTTACAGGATCCAGGTAGTACAGTTGTGAATCAGGGGTGGGACGGGGGCCAGGCACTCTCAGCCCCGGCATGCTCGCCCCGGCTCTACCCTGTCTGCCCGGGCGCTGTGCTAGGACCCGGCTGAGGAATACGGTGGGGTATCTTGGTACCACCCCCATCTTACCCATACAGTGGGTTAGTGTTCTCTGGACTGTAACTCTGGATATATATAAATTCTTATTTTTGCCTGCTTTCTCTGCTATCTCACTCTTTCTATACCCCATTCTTCCTCCCTCAGTAATGACCTGCCCAGTGCTTTCCCAAGCCCTGCTAAGAAACCTTGGAAGCCTCACCTGGAATAGACCCTGCCTCCCCAAGCCCCTTGCGGGCCCAGAGCCGTGCTAGGTAGGTGTGCCTTCTGAAGCTGCAGCTTGAGTGGGAGCTCTGGGTACCCTTTCCCTTAGCCCGTCAGCTGTTGGGCAGCCGGGGCCATTCCATCCAGGAGGCTTGAGCTCCTGACCTCACTCTGTGGAGCCTTGGACAGCCATCCAGCTCTCCAGTGTGAATACACTACTTTTCATGTTTTCAGCCTTTGCTCATGGCCAAGGCCATTTCTACCCGGAGCTCAGGTGTGACTCTCACATAAATCCTGAGTCCCCTCTCTCCTCCCACCTGCCACTTTACCAGCAAGAGTTATCACAGGATCGTAGTGTTAGCCTTAGATCAGATTTCAGTGAGAGATCGTCTGATCTGATTTTCTCATTTTCCAGATGAGGAATTGGAGGCCTAAGAAAGGTTAGACAGTTAGTCAAGTTCAGAGTTAGCAGTGATTTGTCTTTTTTGAAAACTGAAGACATGAACCGAGTATCCTGGAGAGCATCGGCCGGTGGGTTTGGGTTATTCCATTGAGAGACTGTAGCCCCAAGGGACGTGAGCAACGGCAGAGTGGAGTCTCATGACTGTTACGGCTTGGTTATCAACCAGGCTTTGTGTCCTAGGATAATTCAGGACATCTGTCCCTCATGGGATGGACATTTCCAGAGGCGTTTGCTTAGTATCTTTCCAAGGGTCCATTAGTAGAAGAGGCTCTTTGGGGAACCAGGGAGATGTGGTCAGATGGAGGTTGGACGGTTGCCAGATGCCGAGAGGGTGGGAAGGATTTGCCCTTGGACAGGGGAGGGGGATGAGAAAATCCCTGAAGTCCCAACGAACACCCAGATTCTACAAACTCTGTAAGCTGGGACTCAAACCCAGGCCTGGAGGTGTTTTGTTATTTGCTTATTTGTTTTTCAGTTAGGGCATGCTGCCTCTGTCTAGGCCATTAGGACCATCAGAGGTCACAGTAGCCATCCTTCGACCTCTTCACCCCTGCGAAGCTGACGGAAGTCTATCATGATGAGAAATATTTCCAGGGAGGTAAATTTGTTTTCTCTGGACCCCATGTTTTGGTTTCACATGCTTAAGAGTTAGGAAGTCCTCCCAAATATTCTCCCTGGGGGCAGCTTTCATTCTTCCCTTCTTTGTAGGTCATTGGTGAAAATGAAAATCATATTAATTAATTTGTTAAACATTTACTGAGCCTTACCGTGTAACTCGGTGCTAAACTAAGGGGTTATGGAGATGGACAAGTCAGAGCTCACATGTTCTTTCAGCTGCAACTGTCCACAGGCTGCCAGGCCCGGATGCCAAGTTTCTGATTCAGGGCCCTTGGCATCCCCCTCTTCTCACATCCAAATACAGGATTCAGTTACAGCCATGGCCCCCGACAGGGTTTGCTTACATCTGGGGATTACCATCCCCCCAATTCCCTTTTCTCTGGGGATTGTTCTTTGAAGCATAGTTACATCCAGGTGTTGGTGGGCAGTGAGGTGACTTCAGAGTCCAAGGGATTTTCCCCTCCCTCCTCGCAATTCCCAGCCGGCTTGCTGATGAGAGATCTCTCTTCTTCCTTTTAGGAATTTGCTACTCATTAAAATGTAAATCCTTCTCAAGAGAGGTCTCACTTATGCTCTGATCAGTTGCAACTGATGATGATGTAGTTGGTGATGAAATAAGATCTTTTTCTTATTTTCATATAATTATAAAAGTTATTCCTGATCACTGAAGAGAAATGGAAATATATAGAAAATGCTTAAATAAGGAAACAAAAATCACCCATGTTCTTATAACCCAGAGACAACTGTGGTTGAGATTTTGTTCTAGTTTCTAGCAGGCACATTGCTTAGTTTACTGAGAGGCTAAAAGCAAAATCTCTGAGCAAGGGGCTAAGCCAGTTATTAGCTTTGTGTTCTTAGCACAAATGCTTAGCAAATGACTAAGCTTTTTCCGCCTCAGTTGCCTCATCTGTAAAATGGGGATAATTGTGGTGGCTACTCTATAAGGCTGTTGTGAAGATTTAGTAAGTTGATACTTGTAAAGTGCTTAGAGCACTTCCTGGTATATAGTAAGTGCTCAGGAAATGATCATTGTTAGTATTATTATGATGATTGTTGTTATTGTTTTGTAACACACACATAACTAAGCCTCCCTGGGCTGCCTCCTTGGTTCTTGTTCTGTGCTATCTGGAGGCCAATCCCTGTAGTCCCTGGACTCATCCAATTCCAACTCCTAAATCATTGCTGAGTGATGTAGATTCTTCTAGAATTTTTGGGAGATGGTGGAGAGGTTTATATCACACTATGCAGCAAATTCTCCCTCTCCCCATGCACTTTAAACATCTGTGAGCTTTCTCCAAAGTTTTAATCCTGGTGGAAATTGTCCCATCCTCTCTTCTCTGTCTTTCCCAAGAAACTCATCCTCAGCTTCTCCAGCCACCTGGCACTTAAATCCTCCCACCACCGCCTCAAAATCTCATCAGCTTACAAAGCTAGCAGCTGCACTCAGTAGAACCAAAGAGCCAAATCCTGACCAAGCACACCCCCGGGGCTTCACTTTATCTAGCCATGGGTGGGTCAATTTACACACATGGACACACTCAGAGCAATGTGCCTAGGTAGACCCCCTAAACAGGAATCCTTCTTCTTCTTTTCTTTTTTTTTCGATACGTGGGCCTCTCACTGTTGCGGCCTCTCCCTTTGCGGAGCACAGGCTCCGGACGTGTAGGCTCAGCGGCCATGGCTCACGGGCCCAGCCGCTCCGCGGCATGTGGGATCTTCCCGGACCGGGGCACGAACCCGCGTCCCCTGCATCGGCAGGCGGACTCTCAACCACTGCGCCACCAGGGAAGCCCAGGAATCTTTCTTCTTACACTGTTTGGTGTCTTGCTTTTTTTTCACTTGTTAATATATTGTGAGCACTTCCTATCACGTGATGGTACACCCATGGGGCAAAATATTATATGATCATTAAAAATATTTTTAGAGGTTCTTTTATGCAGGTTTCTTGTTTTTTTGTTTTTGTTTTTTAATAGGGAGGAGGCTGGAGGCTGCAGGCACTGGAGGTAATAAGAGGCTAACCATGAAGGCTGCCAGCAAGGCAGCTTCCGTGCCCACGCTCACAGCCCTCTAGAACCTGGCTTATACACACCTGCTTTGCTATCATCATTCCCTTCCTGAATGCTCTCAAGACCATGGATTGGAACATGTTTTTGTAGCTTTCTAGCAACTCCTCTTCCTTCTCCTCTGCCTGTCTTACCTCTTGTACCCACCCTTAAAGATGGGGTCTCCACAGGGTTTTCCCTGGGTCATCTCTCATCTCCTGTCTGTATGGTCCCACAGGCACCTCCCCCATTACAGAGCCTTCAGTCATCATTCACTTACCTAATATCTTTTCCCTCAGCCCCAGATCTCTGCGTTGAGTCCTGACCTCTGTGCTTGGCTTTCTCCCAGGCCCCAGTCAACATGTTCAAAGTGGAATTCATAACTTCTGCCCCAGGCTTGCTCCCCGTCTGGTTCTCTGTTTCAGTCAATGGCATCCTCTTCACCTACTCCTCAAGCTGGAGCCCATCTCTATGTTGTCTTTCCCCTTTCCTTCCGCGTCCAACCATTTTAGTCAGTATTTCATAAAATTTTATGTATTCAATCAAAACTACTATCCTTTATTTCGAAATTGTGTTCATCCCATGTCTTTGATATCAAAATACTTAGAAAAAAATGAGGTGTAGGAGATGGTAGGTGGCAGTGGTTTTTGGCTGTTCGTATGTTTTCAGTATCAGTGATGGAGATACTGTTGATTGCTACTGAAACCCAGACTCCTTCCTTTTTCCCAACAGAATCCAGTTTTGTTCAGATTTCCACTCTATCCCCAGCTTCAGAGGGCAATTCTGATGAGCCTAAGGCAGCAATTCTCAGTGTGTCCATGAGACCCTTCCAGGGGGTCTGGGAGGTCAAAACTATTTTTATTCTAAGCCATTATTTGCCTTTTTCACTCTCATTCCTTTATGAGTATACACTGGATTTTTCCAGAGGCTGTCATGTGATATTGCAGCAGATTGAATGTAGAAGCAGATATGAGAACCCAGCTGTCTTCTATTAAACTAGAAATTAAAAAGATTTGCAAAAATGTGGAACACTGCCACACTTCTCACTAAACTTTAACAAGAATGGTTATTTTTTATAACAAGTTATGTTAACATGTAATGTGTTTATTATTGTTACTTTAAAATACATTGACAAATAAATATTTAAAAAAATTTCCTGTATTAATTTATAACACAATACACATCAATAGCTATAATCCACCTAAATGAAAGCTCTCTGGTGTCCATTTTTAGAATATTAAAGGGGTCTCAAGTAGAAAAATTTGAAAACCAGTGGTCTAATCTGGTGACAGCTATTGCTTATGTAAGTGACCCAGATTAGCCCAATCAGATTAGATCATGGAAAGATTTATATTTCATGTCTGGGGCAGAGATTGCTCTCTCTTGTTGGATGTGAAAGCTTTTTGTCTCCATTGCCACTGGTAGGATGTCACAATGCTGCTGATGTGACCTTGTTTGAAGCCACTCTCTGCTCTTCCAGTGACATAAGAAGATAAATCTCTACACTGCTGGCTCCATTTGAGTTGGATTCTTCATTATTCACCTCTGAAAGCCCCGTAACTGATATAGCACTTACCAATAATACCAATATCATTCTACACCCAGTTCTGGTGTGTGTGTGTGTGTGTTTTCCAATGCCACCAATTAACCAAATTCTGATACTACCTGGAGATAGCATCACATCCCACAGGTTAAGGGCTCAATCCCACAAAACCGTCCTCCTTCGCCCACTCCCTGCTCCCACTTCAGATGCCAGTGAACCTGTGCTTCTGACTGATGGGCTATGGATTGGAGGTTCCAGTGGCTCCTCCTTAGGTTCAACTAATTTGCTAGAGCAGCTCACAGAACTCAGACAAACATCTTACTTACTAAATCACTGGTTGATTATGAAAAGATATCAGGAGCAGACAGATGGAAAAGATGCACAAGGCAAGGTATGGGGAAATGTCTTGGAGCTTCCATGCCCTTTCTATGCGATCCTCTCCCTGCAGCAATACATTTTCACCAACCTCAAAGCTCTTTGAACTCTGTCCTTTTGGGTTTATATGGAGGCTTCTTTATGTAGGCGTTATTGATTACATCATTGTCCATTGGTGATTGATTCGGCTTCCAGCCTTTCTCAATTCCCCTGAGGCCAAGGGGGCGGGACTAAAAGTTCCAACCCTCTAATCATGTGGTTGGTTCTCCAGGCAACTTGTCCCCATCCGTAGGTGCTTTCCAAAAGTCACATCATTAACATAACAAAAGACATCTTTATGGCTCTTATCCCTTAGGAAATTTCAAGGGTTTTAGGAGCTCTGTGCCAGAAACATGGACAAAGACCAAATATATATTTCTTATTATAAATCACAATGTCACAGTTAGAAAATGAGGAGTTGGCATCCCCCCTGTTGGCCCTAAACTTTGGAGGACACTTTACTGTTCTGTATAATCTATAAACCACCATATTAGATGATCCTCAGATCTTTCTCTGAGCCCGAGGAACCACCTAGAAGGAAGAATGGGGCTGAGAAAGATGGGGTAGCAGAGAACTGAAGGTGTGCAACATTGAAGGTTCACCACATATAGATGTTCTAGCTCAGAGTGAGAGACATTAGAAATAGGGTTGCCGTGGAAATCATAGACCTGGTGTGTCCTTTGAGAGCCAGACTCCTTGAAGCTACATCCCTTTCCCTTCCATATTCTCTAGCCCCCACTCCTCCCTCTAGCTCTCTTCTTTGTAAACCGAACTGTCAACATCTGCTTGGGTGAACTGACTCATGGTGACAGCTGGGAAAGTTTGCTCCACTGCCTGATGAGGGGTAGACTAAACTTCACAGCCCTGGGATAGAAGAGCGTTTTCTACCCTGGATATCCATACCACCAAACTGAGAACAAAGAAGGATGGATGGGGCAAGAGGTACCTGAGGCATTTGTGGCACCTGGGTGACTGTCCCCAGTACTTCCTCCTTCTGTTGGCAGTTGTACTAGTCTCTATTTTGTCACTTAATTCAGGACTTTCAAAGGATCTTGCAGATAAGTTTGGGTGAAATGGGTGGGATGAAAACATGGTAGAGAAATTAGTTCCCATACCTTTGAAAAAAGCATTCTTGCCTGTTTAAAATTAGCTCGGTGTCAAGGGGCAATCATTGATGCCTTTCTTAACAGGACTCTAGCCACAGCAGATATTTCCTGGGAGTGTGGGAATGACTATATGCAAATTTACAGGTACTTCAAAGTGAGTTTGTACAAAAGCTGGAAAACATTTGATTTTTATTTTGTTTTTGGTGGGCAGCAAAGTGGGAAAGAAAGCAGGAAAAGAGCTTGCTGGCTTAAAAGGACAAATCGGACTTTTCTCTAATAAACTGCAAGTAGGCTTCTCAAGGTCTTTCTAGTTAGAAAGAGATCAAAGCTGGATAGAAGCTCCTTGCACTTTTTTGTTATAAAAAACTGCTACGAAGACACAAAGCACACTAGACTGGGGATAAGCCCCGGGGAGACTTTATGTCCAAGTTAGGATAATCAAAAAGAGTTTAATTTACTCAATTCTGGAATAAAACCAAGGTTGCATTCAGCAGTATTTGAAACCGGATAAAGGTCAGCGAATGAGATGCGCAGTTGTGTTTAAATGTTTGCGTCTATTTATTCATGTCTTACGTTGTACTCTAAATCACTCACCTTCCTTTTTTAACTAAAAAAAAGATAATCGTCATGCCTAATCGTTTTATCATAGCTCTTAACTTTAAAAAAAGCATAAGGAATGAAAAAAGCCTTTCCTAATCTTCAGTTTTCTCTTTTTTACTCTCAGGGGTCCTTAAAGCCAAAGAGAGTGTCTGTTAGTGAGTTAGAGTAAAACCACAGGGTAATTACTTTCTGGGCTACCGAAGCAACATTAGTTGCTTTCTGTTGTGAGAATGCTGAAAAGTTGCCACAAAATTAAACCAATTAAGATAACAAGGGGAGAAGGGGAAGATTAAATTTATTTCCATCTGATTTAACTTATTAATTTCTCAGGGGAGAAGGATTCCCTGCTGTTGACCTCCAGGTTTTAACCCATGAACCACTTTTGTTCTCAAGATGTACTTGGGATTTATTTCATACCCCAAAGGCTGGGCCTTTTTAGTTGACTCAAATGCCTCTGACCTTTAGGAAGTAGGTTTCAGGAATGAGAGTCAGGGAACAAGTTAGTCAGTCAGCAAGTTTGTTTGGAGCCCCTACTGGGTGCCAAGCGTGTTCTATAGTCTGGCAATTCAGTGTGAACAAGTCAGAACTCCTGACCTCCAAAAGCTTATGCTCTAATGGGGGGAACCAGATATAAACACACAAACAAGTAAAGCAATAAAATAATTGATAAGTGTTACAAAGAAGACAGAAGAGGGAAATGTGATAGAAAGTCACTTCCCAGCAGATAGGACAGCAAGTGCAAAGGCCCTGGGGCAGGGTTACACTTGGTGTGTTTGAGAGAAAGAAGTCCTGCATGACTGAGGGCTAGTGGGAGAAAGCCGTGTTATACCGTCTCTTCCTTTACTATTTCATGATGGCCTATGCAGCTAAAACCTTCCAAACTGTTCTCTACCTGGTCAGTGGGAAAGCTTACTATAAAGCCTGGGAGGGATTTGTTGAATTTCATGCCAGGTCCTACTGCTGGTGCTAGCCAAAGGCTAGGGAAAATGGTGTCTTCCTTCTCAGCAGCTTAGGGAATATAGTTTTCTCACTAGGTTTAGGCCTTCGTTCAACCATAATTACATTGTTAGGGATGGTCAGTTCTAAATAGGTTCTCCCACTTCTAGTTGCCGAAAGTGGAATCCACTCCAGCTAGTACAGGCTGGAAAGGATTTATTAAGAAGTATAGATATACCATGGACCAAGTGGGGGGGCTGAAGAAAAAGATTCTAGGCCGAGCTTCCAGGAATGACTCCCCAAACCACACTGCAGAATTGCACCCCCACGGAACCTGCTGCCTCTTCTGTGGTCAGAAAGCCAGCATAGCCACAGCGGGCTGCTCTTGCTCCCCTGCCTTTGCTCCAGTCTGCTCCAGTTAAATATACATCCCATACTCGTCCTCTCTTCCTTCATAATTTGATTCCAAATCAAAGTCTTGAATGAGTGTATATGATTAATAAGTCCCAAGTCACATCCCAAACCTTAACGGCTTGGGCAGGAAGGTCAGCTAGAAGCTGGAATGGGAACTGAGGAAGGGAATCTACTGAGCCTGGCACCTCAGCTCAGCTTGGGTTTTGCCAACTGCATTCCAAATTTTGGGGCTCATTCCGGTTACTCCAGCACTTTTCTCTTCTGTACACAAGGCTGGGACAGCTATAAAACCACAAGCAATTTTCCTTTTCAGGTCCTGCATTCAGAGCTGTATGGCCCTAGGCAAGATGTGATCTGGGCTGGGATAGTTTAACGTGACATGGATTTGGAGGTGCCTGGGGGGAAAGGCTCATCCAAAGAGCAACATTTAGACTCTGAGCCCCAAGAGTGGGGAGGCCACGGTTACTTCTGCTCATTTTTACAGCTGCAGTATCAGCATAGAAGTTGACATGTAGTAGGCACCCAATAAATATTTACTGAGTAAATAAATGAAAGAAAAAAAATAGGGTGAGGAATGGTTAGGCATAAAATACTAAGCAAATTCATTTGAGTCTATGTGTGTTTAACAAATGCTAATAATGCTTGCTATGTGCCAGGCTCTGTTCTAAGTGCTTCACAAATATTAACTCATTTAATTCTCATAACTACTCTATGAGATATGTACTATTATTAATCCCATTTTAAAACTTAGATACAGAAAAGTCCTGTTTCTTACCCAAGGTTGTACAGATAAGAAGCGGTGGGGCTAGGGACTGGGTTGCCCCAAATATCTTCTGTTGTTATAAGACTAATCTGTTATTGATTTGGCCTCTATATACAGTCCTACATGCCTACATGTGATAATATGAAAGTAAATGGTTACGATAAGATGCATACGTAGGGTGTGTTGCTATTAAAACACTGAAATCCACCTGTCCTTATTTTCTCTTTATACTGCCTCCCAGCCCCTTCCAGTCTCCTCCAGGCCATGCCTGCTCAGGTCTCCTTCCCCTTGTCCTTGCCTCATTCCTGTGCCGGGATGGGTTTCGGTGTGATTTCAGTTCCCAGGAGGGTCAGTGGGCCCTTGGGTCCCCTGCTGAGCGATAGGAGGCTATGCCTGCTTGAATGAATCCCAACACAGTGGTAGGGCCTGGCGTGGAACCCACTGTCCTCTTGAATGAGTCCAGAGTTAGAGACTTCTGACTGCCCTGACTACGGTGGCATTCTAGAGCTCTGTGCTTTCTTCTGGAAATGCTGGGGAGACCACAACACCAGCATAGAGCATCCTGTCCCCCATTGTCCATGGCGTCCATCTGCCAACCTCCTCCTTGGCTGGTTTATTTTAGGGTAATGGGTGCCTTGGAAGGACTGAGATGGAGTGTTGTCAAAACTCTTCTGGCCCGGGAGAGTATGGTATTTGCAAATGCTGTGGAGAGCTGGCTCTTTTACAGGGGCAGTGTGGATTATCTGCAGAAAAACCAGATACTCTGCTGGCATTCTTATAGATAACATGGGGCCGTGCGGGAGAGCATCCTCTTTGCCAGCATAAACAACAGTGTTGTGGGAGTGGGGGTAGGGAGGAAGGGTGTGCTGTTCAGAGTTTATTCCATCCATCCATCCCCTGCTTCCAAGCAGACAGCTGTTCCCAAGCTTAGATAGACCTCTTGAGGCACCTTCTTTCTACAAAGGCACCTGGCAATGGGGAAGTCCTTCTGATATCTACCTATAGGTCCTTCTGCTTCAGGACTACCTTCTCTGTTTTCCATAGAAGTCTAACCCAATGTGCTTCAGATAGTCAGGAAAAGCCACCCATTTTCGCTGCCCCTGACAAAGAATTTCCCACACTGTGGGGAACCAAGGCTCCCTGTGCCCAGGTTGCAAGAGTACCTGTGGCCCTACTGCAGGCCCAGTGGGTCCTGAGCCCTTTAGCTCTTGACCTTCCCCTCGGTGAGTCACAGAACTACATATCCTGCTTCGTCTGGTTGGAGCATACTTTTCCCCTTGAATTTTTTTTCTCCTTTTGGTGTTTACATGAACTGGTTGAACCCGTCACGTGGTGAGTCCGTGTTTATATTTGCAGAAGCTCTGCCTGGGGAAGTTCTGTTTGCAAAGAGGTCACCCCATCCCCGGGCTTGGCTGCCACCCCACACTGGGGTTTCAGCAGTAGTAGCTGAGCACACAGCAGGGGCCACCCTCCCCCTTCTCACTTCTCTCTTTGTCCTAGGTTCCAGGATCCTGGTCCCAGTGGCTCTGTTTCTCAAGAAGAGGAAGAGGAGGCAAACTCAGGGGAGAGTGAGGCCATCTCCCTCCCTCCTCATCTTCAACCCAACCCAGTGTTTTCCCAGACTTGTCTGTCTCCTTTCTCAGAGCTTAACTGTCCTCCGTGGTCTTAGAGGTAGACTTGGGTTGGTGGAGTAGATGGTAGAATCTAAAGATGGGCTGCTCTGTTGCCAACCTTCCTTCTACTGGGCTGACGATGCAGTCAGCTTTCTAGGATGGTTGAGACCTTGGACTTTGGAGTCAGGCAGAACTGGGTTGGAATCATGCCTTTGCCAGTTACTAGCTGTGTGGCCTTGGACAATACTGCTAAAGCTATTTCATCATCTTAACTGACTCTAATAGTTCTTAAGATTGTTAGGAGGATTAATTTAGGGCATGCATACAAAATGTTTTTAATTATGATGGTGATGATGATAACTATCTTACCAGTTAGAACTGGCAACTTTTCCTCATCCCCATTTTTCTCCTCGATGAGAGCATTGTTTCCCAACTTTTTTCATTAGTACTCCCCTAAGTAGCCTTTTTAGGCATTGTTTTCCTTATCGTTTCCTCTCCTCGGCTATATACTCTAAATCTGTTCATGTACTCTGACCCTTTGGAGGCTGCAAATCATTGTGATATCTAAGATATTTTTAATCCCCCTAAGAACTAGTTTTCACAATGATATATTACCTAGTTGAGAATGCATGTATTAGAGAGAGGTTCTGCTGCCTGGGGAATCATACAGGTTATTATTAAAGTCTTTTGATTAGATGTAGAAACACATAAACCCCAGTGGGCACGGCTGTCCACAGGAGAGAGCCCCAAAGAAACCAAACGCTTGTCACACAATAATGGGTGCTTATTGACCATAAGGGTAGAGCTAGAGATTTTACTCGTTATGGTTTGAATTGTACCTTTTTTCTCCTCTCCTCCATTTAATGTTTGTCTTTGGGACAGCTCTCCCTGGTAGGAGAATTGGAGGATCCACAGTCACTCTTGCTTATGGGACTGGAGTCCACTCTCCTATGGTCTTTGAGACTCAGTGATGACCGCCCCACTGATGTTGACCATGTGGCTGCCTCTCTAGCTATACATGGGAAGTAAACTGTAGGAGTGATTTAGAGAGCTGACACTTCTTTGTACAGAAAGAAGAGGAGGGTTCCGGAAGGAGAGTAGCATTTAGGACACAGAGACTTGAAGAAGTGGGTGTGAATGATCTGAATCTGAAAGCAGAGGGGTCAACTTAGGGGTGAGGCAAAGCCGTCTTTCCAGCTGAGTAGGCCAGGCCTTGCACAACGGAGCCATTACATAGACTGTTATGTGAATGGTGCTCCCAGGAATTGTGCAATATGGCAGACCTGCGCAGATGACCTCTTCCTTGTGAAAGCCTAAATGTTAGATGCCTTTCCTTGGGAGCTGAAAGATAGACTCCGTGTTCACAGTTCACTCAAAGTCTGACCAGTCTAAATTGACCATTTCCTTTTTAGTTTTCCCTACTTCAACAAAGCGATGTACATATAACTGCCACATGGAGTGTTAGTCTTGTGGTGGACAAGAAAAAGGAGAGGGATGTATTGTCCCATCTAGACTTGCCCTGAGTTCTAGTAGAGAATGGACAATGACATCTTGGAAGAGACATGGCCCTAAATCTTTAGGGTGACCAGAGGCGAAGCCTGTGGCAGGGCATCCTGAAAGGATATATACACAAAATAATGTCTGATCCTGAAAATACCTACCTAGGCCAAGCTCTCTTGAGAAGGGATGCAGAGTTGGGGTAACCCCTGAGTTACGGTCCTCTGCTGAGGTCTTGCTATATGCCAGACAGGCTGATAAATGCTTAGATTTAACTTCTTGGTCCACAATGTAGGTGATGATGATGCCTATTATTTAGCTTCTAGATTAAAAACATTTTTTTCCAGACTAGGCAATGTTAGTCTCGGTCCCGTCTAGCCCTGACATCTTATGGAATCTGCCTGAGAGAATGTTCAGTCAGTTCTGCTTCAGCGTGGATGCACTCATTAGCATCTTTCCTGAGAGGAAGTGTTGCTTATGAGGAAGAGGAGCTCGATGTCTGGGAGGGAGAAAGGCAGAGAAAAGGAAACTTGGAAGCATGGAACACAAGTGCTTGCATCTTTGGCTCTGCCTGGAGCAGAAGCGTTCTTAGCTTTTTCTCCAATATCACTATAAGCTTTTAATCTTTCCCATTCCAAATGTTTTGAGGTGTTTCTTCTTTCCTTATTTCTTGGCCAGTTGTCCCTTTCCTGAAAATTTCCCTAGAGACTTGATGTCCTGCCCCTCAACACACTTTGCCACCTGCTGCATGGCATCAGACTATACAGTACATATAAAGGCAGCCCTGATGGGAAATAATCCTCACGCCAAAGTGGGATGCATCTTGGTGCTGTTTGTGGGAGAGGGTGGGAGGGTTTACATGCTGGTGGTGTGAGTATGAACATGGAATAGCACAAAGAGCGCTAGGGCTGGATTCAAAACACTGTGGTTGCAGCCCTGACTCTGGCCTAAACTTTGGGGAGGCCGTTTAGGCTGACTTGACCTGGATGCCTTCATCTGCAGAAGGAGGAATCTTTGAGATTAGCTTTGAGGTTTTTTCTTTTCCCCAACTATTGGTATGTTATGACTTAAAAAATTTTGGTTGACAGAATCACCAATTCCTTCTCCTCACAGTGTCTGTGTCCCACTTACCAACCACTTAGGGCTCGCAACAGCGTTTTTCCAAATGGGACTCTTAGTGGCTCTGCGAGCTGGCGATGACATTGGCTTTTCTCATTAACTTTGCCTTGAGTTTTATGAGACTGATTCCATGCTGCTTCGCCGCCCCCCTCCCCCCAGTCCCCACCCCTGGCTCATCCTTAGTCAGAAGGGCACTTCCCCGTGAGCATCTGGGTGAGGGGCCTGAGAACTCAGACACCGAAGGCTGAAGCCAGTTTAGGAATGGGTCTTCCAAAGAAGGTAGCGGGAGGGCACCAATTGTGAATGGTACCAGTGGGTTCCCAAACCTCCGATGATAACTGCATAAGCATGAAAATATTCTTCTCCTTTCTCCCATCCCAGGCCTTTAGGCAACTAGCCTCGGAAGGAAGAACCTGTTTTCTTCCAGACTGTGGCCACTCCTATTTTTATTCTTCCTTGAGCTCTGCGGATCATGGCAAAACCGTGCCAGAGCAACTGGTGGCTTGCTCCGTGAGTACCTCACAGAACTGGGGTCTTTTGTCTTTTTGGACCCAGATGATGACAGCTGACACCTCGCTGGGGACTGGAGAGTAAGGAAGGTCTTGGTCTTAGTGTCCCCTCCCTGCTCTATGGATCAGAGCAGGGAGTCGAGTGGCAGGACGTGTTAACCCTACAAGCTAATGCTGGGAGTTTGTCTGCTCTGTCCTGCTCCTGCTTCCACAAGAATCTTCATCTCTCTGATGGCTATCCCCTCCACAAAGCAACATCTGCCCCATCTAAGAAACACCTCTTTTTTTTTTTTTTTTTTGCGGTACGCGGGCCTCTCACTGTTGTGGCCTCTCCCATTGAGGAGCACAGGCTCCGGACGCGCAGGCTCAGCAGCCGTGGCTCACGGGCCCAGCCGCTCCGCGGCATGTGGGATCTTCCCGGACCGGGGCACGAACCCGCGTCCCCTGCATCGGCAGGCGGACTCTCAACCACTGCACCACCAGGGAAGCCCAGAAACACCTCTTTTTTTGTTTAACCAAGACACTTCTCCTGCTCTGACCCTGAATCAAGCCCCTTTCTGGCATCTCTGACTAAGGAATAAGAAGGTAGAAGCTAAGTACTTGTGAAACAGGATATGGTCGCCCTCGCTAAACATGAAAGTTATGTTTGCCAACACACCTCCAGTTCCTGAGGAAAAGCAGTGTTTTTAGGACTCCCTCAGTGCCGCCTATGTGGAGCATACCCGGTCTGGAGAAAATGAGGAGGAGAAGGTGTGGGTGTTTAGGAGGTGGGAAGGTTTGGTTCTAGGAAGTGAGAATGCATGTGAATTTATTTTACAGAGGAAAATAGGAATTGAAGAAAGGATCCATTAAGAACGTCCAAATACTAAACCTTTTGGTAAGAGGAGCTGTATTTTGTGCCTCTGTTGGCACCTAGAAAGGAGTGACCACCATTCACCCTGCACAGAAAGATCCAGGGAATTTCAATCCACTTTAGACCATAATTATCTTAATAGTTCGCATGATTTCCTTCACAGCTTCAATTTTCATTGCTTTCCTCTTATTTTATTTGGGCTGTAAAGCAACTGAGAAGACTGAGCCTTCCATATTGTATTTGGAAGTAGCCTTGCATATGAGCTTAAACATGCAAGCCCCAGGGTCTCCTTCTGTCTTCTCTGACCCCTTGTAAACCACCTTGGACCCCTTCGACAACCAGTCCTCAAACTGGGCTGTAAGAAGGCTGGATGGAAAGAATGTGTTACAACATGGAAAACTGCTTATGGTATAATGTTAGGAACATGAAGGCATCACAGGACACAAGAAAATGTGAATTGAATGATAGTTATGTATTTTAAAAGATATATAGTGGAAAAAACAGAAAGAAATGTACCCCCAATACTATCCATGATGAAATTATGAGAAGCTTTTTCTTTCTCAGTTTCCAAAAGTTTCAAAATGTATCTTTTGCAGAGCATGTATCTGTTGGAGGTGGGGTTGAGTGTATCAGTCATTCAGGTGTCATCTTTCTTGGCCATTGTCTGTCTTTTGGATTTTAAAAAAACTGGGTGGGAACCAGGCATTTTTCCAAATAGAAGATCTATAGAAGCTTTTCTGGTTCAGTACCTATCTCCCTCACCTCTGATTTTTCCCTAAGCAACCTGCACACACACACACACACACACACACACACACACACACACACACACAC
>NW_020837946.1:20534135-20546029 GCF_003676395.1 Aethalodelphis obliquidens | reverse complement strand
CACACACACACACACACACACACACACACACACACACACACACACACTTACTCCCTTCTACCCCAGGCTACGTGCACAGAAGGCATTGAGTGTCTCTGGGAGAGGCGTCTGTACAGACACTGTTTCAGGCCAGCCAGCTGGCCTCCAGCTTCTCTCCAGCCACTTGAGATGGTGGGAACTCAGCGGCTGCTGAGTCGGACGTGGGAGAATTGCAGAAACCACCGGTGAATTGCTCCTTTGTTCTCCTCCTAATCTTCTAATCCTGGGGAATAGAGAAAGGAGTTTTCCTGGGACTTGGAGTTCAGCTCTCCAAATCCCTCTGTCTTTGACCCCACCCTGAGGCTTGGGATGGGGGAGGGCAGGTGGAAAGACACAAAGGAGAGGGTGGTGTCAAGGTCGTGAAATATTCAGCAGTCCCCCGCCCCCCATCACCTTTCTCAAGGGGCTGGAGTTACACTGACCTCGTGTTAGGACCCCTGCCTTTCCTGGGTCTGGGCCCCAGCACAGTCTCAGAAGTTCCTCTCTGACTCCCTTCCTGCTTCACCTGCCATCTACCCCACAGCCCTGCGGTGGCTGAGAGCCAGGGAGCAGGTGCAGGCCTTTCATATGAATGTTTAGATCTGAAATTCTCACTTCCTAGCCAATCACCATTCCCGTAATCAATTTATCCCATGGCCTATACACGTGATAAGTGCTTATTTTCCTGTACTTACCTGGTTAGAGCCCCGAGAAAAGGAAGACAGATTCATGGTTTAGTTTCTTGTAAAAAACATTTAGCTGTGTTCAGGTCTGTGGCCTCGGCCGCTGCTCCCTGAAGCTTGGCAGTGACTTTTGTTAATTTGCGCGGCCAGCTGCAATGACAACAATAGCTAATGTCTATCGAGTGCTTGACACTCTGTGGAGGGCGTTATACATGTTCGCTCATTCAGCCCTCCTCTCGGCTCTGTTGCAGGTGAGGAAGCTAGGGCACGGAGATAAAGAACTTGCCTGGGATCCCCCAGCTCGAAGGCAGCAGAGGCTCTTCCTGAACGTGAGCAGTGCGGCCCCAGAGTCCACGCTTACACCTGTGCTATTAGGCCTACTGCCACCCTGACGAGGGAGTGCGGATGCCCCAGGTGGACCCAACCCTGACACCCAGAAAGCAGTCATCACATACGACAGGGAGGAAAGGGGCTTGCTGGCCACACAGACATACACAGGTACCGCCTTGCAAAGGCCACATCTTTCACTTGTGTGTCCCCAGTTACCACCGTGGTGACAGACACATAGTAAGCTCGTTAGGTTCAACTGAATGAACGGCTTGCTCAGCTATTAAATATCTGTCTGAGTCAGGGACGGTGCGCTTTACGTTCCTGTAGGAACAGGAGCAGATGTGTCTGATACATGCTGCACGAAAGAAACCTTTATGGATGAAGCAGAACATGAGGTTGTGTTCGGTTTGCCGTTTTTCTTATTCTTCTGTAATATCTACCCCTTCCTGCCCACCTTCCACGCACACATTCATCGTCCTCTCTTCTGATTGTTCTGGATACTTTCTTGTTCCCACCCGACGGCCGCCTCTACTTCCTCCCTGACCCCAAGGAGGCAGCTTTCCCCAAGATGCTCTCTGGATACCTCTCGAGCAGGAGCTTGGGGAGACTCTGAGAGCCTGGGACCGAGGCCGGGGGCCCATTAGGCCTGGGTGCATTTTTTGCAAGTTGCTTGCCCTCTCTGAATCCAAAGAAGAAGCCGTTGCACCCTGAAACGATGGGAAGGGGGGGGGGGTAGAAAAATGTCCCTAATCTGGATTGTGAAAAGTTCTCTTGAAACCCTTAAGAGAGGCCATGCTCTTGAGGGCTGGGCTGAGTGGGAATGTGGAAGGTCTGTGTTGGTGGATGAATTTGGTGAGCTGCATGGGGACCTTGAAAGCTGGTCACATGGCTTTAAACATCGTTTCTTATTGCATCTGGGTTTCTTTTTGCCCTGTGCCAACTTGAGCCAAGGGGACCGAGGTTGCGGGCGAATCAGCTCATTCCCAATTTCAGCTGGCATGAAAGCAAACACGTTGCCCTTTGAGGGACACCTAGCTCTGCCAACTCCAGGCTCCAGATGCTGGCGATGACTGTCTAATGTGCCTGATGGCTCTGGCATGGACCAGCAAGGCATTCTGGGTATTGACATGGAAATAAATGGGGCAAAATGTGTGTGGGTGGGCAGAGGGATGGTCTGCTTGCAGATTTAGGGTGTTCTTTGCCCCAGGGGACTGTCAATCTCTCCCTAATGCAGTGACTTAAGAGTAGGCGGGTGGTGGCGGGGAGAGGAGGGTTCCGAGAAAGAAAACGGAGAAAGAGAACGGGCAGTGGGAAACCAGCTGCCGGGACACAGTGCCAGCTCGTGTTTCAGAGGGCTGCTGGAGAAAGAGCTGGGCCAGGTCTCAGAGGAAGCCCCTGGGCTGCCCAGGAGGCCCACCCCACCGGCCATGTGGGCTTTCTCTCCCACCTGGCTGGTGTTCCCTCACTGGGAGCCTTAACTCTTTCCCTCTTTGTAGCTGCCCTCAGCTGCTCCTTTTGGCCCCTGTAAACACAAGTAGCCCTGCTCTGAGGACTCCGATGCTGGTCTCCGGTGCTTCCCTGCTCCCAGGAACTTGGCCCAGCAATCTCCAGCCTTTCCTTCATCTTTTGTCCAGCTTGTTCTTCGAGAGCAGTCAACACCCTGCCCTTCAGGTGCACGGTGAAGGGATGAATGGATATCAGGTCTTCTCTAAGCACCCCCAGGAGCCGCCTCCCTGCCCCTGCTGACATAACACGGCTCCCACCATCTCATTGTGCGCCCCAAATATCACTTTAAAATTGGCCATCTATTGGGCGCTGTTTTGGTCAGGCTAGGTGAACTGCCTCAACGGTCTGCACTCAGATCTCAATGGCTTTGCAGGGGATACATTGATTTCTTACATCTTCAGGGCTGGAGGGGTGGACTTGCCTGGGGTGGGGGTGGGAGGACTCTGCTCCATGAAGTCCCTCATCCATCCAGTGGCTCCTTTTATCTACAGCTCTGGTCTTCCGTGGATACTCGGAGCCACTCTGTGGCAGGGATGAGGAAGGAGAGCCCATGGAGGAGCCCCTGGAGAGTTTTTATGGCCTGGGTCTATAGGTGTGTTCATCACTCCCCCCAGCATGTCAGGCACATGCCGCATCTATTATTTGGGAAGCTGGAAATGTACTGCCCTGGAAGTAAAGACCAATGGCTCAGAGAACAGATAGACGGTCTCTGCCGCAAACACCTTGAATTTAAGAGCATAATCTTTGGCATCAGACTTAAGCTGAATGCTGAGTCCCACCACTAAGTAGTGTGTGCTCAGAACTTTGGAGAAACAATAGGTCACTGCAGTTAAGTGAAGAGGATGGTGTTCAAACTGGGGTCATTTTGACACCAGAGCTACGTGATCTGGGGCTGGTTGCTTACTCTCTTGGGGCCTCCATTTTTTCATCTGTAAAGCGAGGCTAGCAGTACTCACCAGAAGACTGTACAGATAAAAACATGTTTACTTAAGCTCTTAGCACAGGGCCCAACCCATAAAGGCTTGATAAATGTCACCCGTCACTGTTCCTACTACCTAGTGTCATTATGGTTGTTACTTCATGCTAAATCCTCTGATGGGGGCTGGGGACAAAAAGTTAAGCTAAGTAGAAATTACCCCCAGCCCTTGAGGGTCTCATAATCTTTTAGGGGGAGACAACATGTCAACCAGTAGTTTTAGTATGTGACATTCTTTGTGAAGGGGTGGCTGTGGCACAGAGAGGGGTGAGAACCTCAGCTTAGGGTTCAAGGGAATGAAGGCCTCTGAGATGTAGATTAAAGAGAGGACACATTTTGAGAGACAGAGAGGTGGAGCGTGGACACTTGGGACTGGGGCTTAGGACGTGGGCGAGATGGTAAGAACCAAGGCCTAAGGGTGGGAAGGGCTGAGCAGCCCACGTGAGGTGAGGGGCTGGACCATAGCAGCCCCTGGAGGGGTGCTGGGTTGCAGTGCAGGATAAAGTGTAGGTTAGTTGGAGCCAGATCAAGAAAACAAAATGAAATGAACTTCACTTTGGCCTGTAGACAGTAACGGCCTCCTTGGCAGTCTTTGGCCTTGGCTTGCGTTTGCCTGGAGACCAGCCTCAGCATGTTGTCCCTTTCCAAACCCACAAATCATGCTCCTAAAACAGAGGAGATGCCTGAAGAGGGTATATCCCTTCCCATGTAACACAACTTTCTAAAGTTTAACCATCTCCGCTCTTCCTCTGGTGGCTACCGTATTCTTTTGCTCTCTTTCTATAAAATCTCCCCTTTAGTTTCTATCTTCCTGCCCCAAAGAGGGTCCAAGCCTCCTCCACCCACACAGGACTCCTGCACCTCCTCCTGGGCTCGTCTTTCTCTTATGTAGAACAATTCAGTGCTGATTTGCCATCTCATTATGCATACCTACACTTCCCCTCCTTTCTGTAAGACAAGGGTCTTCTTACCCTTACCCAGGAGACAACTAAATGGTATTTTTTTCTCTCTGTCAAACAGATTAATTGACCCCCAACTCCATGGGAGACACTGTGTGTGGTGGTCATTAGGGCTGTTTACAGGTATGGGGTAGAGTCACCCTTCCCTCCCCACTTGAATCCAGACGTGGCCAGTGACTCTCTTTGGCCAATTGAATGTGAGTGGAAGTGACGAGTCTCACTTCCGGTTAGAGGCTTTAAAAGCTACTGTGGGATGGCTCTTCACCTTCACCTTTGCCCTCTGTCACTGACACTGAGGATGCTTGAGATGATGCAACCCGCCTTATCTAAGGTTGGCTACTGGAGGGAGGAGAGATGGGGCGCTGCAGCAGATCTGCAATACGCATGTGGTATAAAACAAACCTGTGTTGTTTTAAGCCTCTGAGGTTTGGAGGTTATTTGTTACAGAGCATATCCTGACTGTTCGTCCTGACTGATAAGCTTGGCAACTGACACTTGGTAGGATCCATCATAGACAGAAGCCCTCAGAGGTTAAGATCCTAGATTGCCAAGTCCATGAAATGCTTTCTCATGAGAAGAATGAAGACTTTGGGGAAGCACCACTGGTACCCCAATAGAGAAGACTCCCTAATATGTGCTCCAGATAACTTCAGGTGTTGCTGTACGAGAAAATGAGGTGGTGGGGCAGCCAAGGATGGGCTGACCTCCAAAAACCTCAACCTAGAGGTCTTTGCCTTCCTTCTTGTTTTATATCCTGCATTCTTGCACTGTCTGCACAATATTTCTTTACCTGTTTAACTTCGCCAAGTGACTTTACTAGGGTGGAACAAACGTTATGTAGGTAGATGGTCTGCCCATTTAACTTTTATGTGCTTGGTGGGGAGGTGTTGCTGAGGGGAGGATGGAAATGGGGAACAGTGAGAAAAGGAAACAGAGGAAGAAACCAATGGATAAAGAGAAGCATCTTTTGGGGACAGGTGGTCATGTGAGGATGGTACACAGTGGAGGAGGGGGTATGGGAGCATGATTAACTCAACCTTCAGTGCACTGAGCTCTCCAAGAGATGGTAGATTATACCCAGTTTGAATCAACCTCAGCGCTTGTTTATTCATTCATGCATTAATTCACTTAAACTAATACCTATTGAGAGTTGCAGGCACCATTCATTTAAAGATAGTAAAGACACGGTTCCAGGCTTCCAGGAACTCCCAGGCAAATCTGTGATTAAAAATGGTGAGCTTAGGACTACTGGTATCCACAAGGGAGTGGTCATAAAATGGTTAAACAGTAAGGTTCCCAAATTGCTACAGGTCCTGAGGAATGAACAACTGATCCATTTCTAGCCAAGTCTCCAAATAAGAACTTCCTTTTCCCGCCAAAAAGAATTTGGAATGATCCTCCCAGTCTGGCAGCAGAGGATGCTGGGAGTCTGAAGTCTTAATGCCTAGATTAGCTGGAGAGCTGCTGCAGGTCCAAGCTTTCTTGCACAGTTTATTACTAGGGTAGGGTTTGCTTTTTTTAAAAAAATCAAACAAACTGAGCAATTTGAGCTTTAGTAAGTGAGCCCTGGAGATGTAGGGTAAGCTGTGGGATGCACAGGCGAGGACAGAGGAGCTGCGAGCGCAGCTTGGTGGACAGGCCAAGACTCAACAGTCTGTTCTCTAAAAGTTGAGGCTTTTTACTACTTTGGTGGGAAGGGAAACTGGCAGATGATATGAGACGTCCACCCCGACCCACAGCCTCCTGGTTGCATTGGATAGGTAATGTTACCTGTTCAGTTAAATGTCAGGAGATCTCACTGTGGAGTTGGGGCTTTGCCTGCCTTATCAAACCCTTTGAGCATCTTCACACAACTCACAAAGTGTTGCAGGTTCAGGTTATTGCTTCCAGGCTGTGAGAACCTTGCCTGACAATCAGACAAGATTCTGGCCTCTAGAGCTGCAACACCACCCAAGGAGCCCTCTTTTGGTGTTCTGTCTTTGCCCAGCTTTTTGGCCCTCTGGGAGGGCCATTTTTGACACAGGGGCTGGTGTGCAAAGTCAGTGGTGGGTCCGAGGAGAGAGTGATTCTCTCTTTTGGTGCTGGAGACTCCATCTCCGCCTAGGGAGGTCAGGGAAGGTCCCCGAGAGGGTGAGGCTTCAAGAAGGTCCCCAGGAAGGTGAGGAACATTTTCTGGATGAATACAGGTGTTTCAGGCAGACTGAACTGTTTTTGAAAAGGCACAGAAGGATGAAACAGCCTGGTGAAGTCACAGAGCTGTGAGTAGATGATGACTAAAGGGTAGTGTGTTAAGTCTAAAGGCTTATGTTTAATGATTGGCATTGGTTTTAGGGTGAAACTGCCTTATGCTCCACCACCCGCTCATTCCTGCCAACCCAGATTCTATTCCTGTTCAGCATATCTTTAACAAGGCTTTCTTCCTTGCCCTTTGGTCTTCTGAACTACCTGAATGTTGGTTACAATTGATAGCTTGGCAGATTTTTTTTCCTTCCTTAGTGGGACCTAAACTAAACGGTGCATCTTACAATGAATGCACTTTAGATTTGATGAATTATCATTTATTTGGTTGACGTACTTACATTTACTTCTCCAAATCCATTGAAGCAACACCATCTTCAGGCTTTCATTTCAGTCTCTCTAGTTTCTCTTGGTTTCTTTCCTTTTTCCTATCATAGTTCTCAGCTTACATAGATGTAAGTTAGCTACCTGTCAATATTCATGAAATTAACATGCTTAAGGCTCATTTTATGTTTGATAATCTCTACCTCTATAATGAATTATAGATTAGGATCAATATGCAACACCTTTTAAGAGGATAGTTTGAGGCAGTGAAAAATTAGAAACGGACTAAGTAGTCAACAATAAAGGATAGGTTTAATGAATCATGATACACCCATAGGATAGCAAGCCATCTACTGTAAAAAATTGTGTTGGCAAAAAAAAAAAAAAATTGTGTTGGCAAAGATCTACATAACTGACAGGAGAAATGTTCATGTCTTATTGATATATCAAAAAAGCAGGTGAGATGTGGTATGACCCTGATTAGGCTGAAATATTTATATACAGATACATACACAAAATATGAGTTTTATTTTCTTTTGTGCTTTTTCTTTACTTTGCACATTTCTACAGTGAACATGTACTGCTTTTACAATCAGAAAAATCTGTTAAATTCATTACACGTATTCGAGAGGTGGGAAATCCTTCACCGTGACTCTTCAGGGTCAGGCAGGACTTCTTTAACTTTCGTTGGAATTTTACAGCCCTAAAAACAGAAACTAAGAGTTTTACAGACTGTTTCCTGAAGACAGGGCCAGTAGGTGTGGCAGGAGGAAAGCCAATGTGGTGTTGAGCTTCGTCAAGAAGGATACTGAGACCAGAAGTCATTGCCCTGCCCTCCTCATACAGACTGCGATGCCAAAACATGCTACTTGCTGGGTCTCACGTAAAAATAATAGAGAGGCTCACCCCATAATCCAGTTTATGGAAGACATTCTGTCTGCTTTTACAGAGGATTCCCCACACTGAAACTGTGGAGGCTGAGCAGTTATATATGGTGCATATTTATGAAGCTCTCCAGGGTTGGAAGAGGAAAAACGCGAATATGATTTTCAACACCTTCTTATGAGAAAAATTGAACATCCCTAGCACGAAATGGGTAATCTTAGAAAAGAATTTAAAAGGACACATACTTTACAGAGCCATTAATACCTTCTATAGAGATGATTACTTTCCAGAGGTGCTACAGGTGGGTCACAGAAAAGCCTAAGTGAAATTAGTGGAGTAGGACTATGTCCCTAACTTGGTGGCTTCCAGCCTTTTCTTTGTACTTGTGGCATCATATTGGAGATACATTTGATGTGATTAAAGACCTCAATGAGCCGTTAATGACTACAGTGCAGTCATCAACAGCAGTATAATAATGTCTTTCCGTATGTATAAAAGCATCCAGTCTCCTCGTAAATGGCTTGTGTTCTTTTCAGTGCTGTGGTCCTTATGAGTAGAACTCTCTATTACCCTGACACACTCTGTTACATTCTCTCCAGTGGATTTTCATGTGTTCCACTGAACATGGGCTCCTTCCTCAGGACTTAACCTCTGTCCCTGTTATGGACTGAATGTGTGTGTCCCCCCAGATTTATATGTTGAAACCCTAACTCCCAATGTAATGGTATTTGGAGATGGGACTTTTGGGAGGTCATTAGGTTTAGATGAAGTCGTGGGGCCCCCATGATGGGATTAGCGTCCTTATGAGAAGAGGAAGAGAGATCAACTCTCTCTCTATTCCCACGTGCAGGCACCAAGGAAAGGCCATGTGAGCACACAATGAGAAGGCAGCCACCTGCGAGCCAGAAAGAAGGTTCTTACCAGAACCTGACCGTACTACGAGCCTGGACTTCTAGCCTCCAGAACTGTGAGAAAATAAATGTCTGTTGTTTAAGCCACTCAGTCTATGGTATTTTGTTACAGTAGCCCAAGCAGACTAAGACGGTCCCCTTACTCAGAGCAAGCTGTACTACTTGCTAAACTGAGTCACCCAATATCGTCAGCTCAGAGAACTACATGACCATCACTGCCCTACCAGCGTGTATACTCCAGTGCAGCAAAAATAAATATCACACTTATTCAGATTCGGTTGCTCACGGGTGAAGGTCGGGGGATAGTGGCTGAGCACCACTGTCCCAGCCTGTGACGGCTGGCTCCAGCATATGGTCAGATGTAAGTTAGCTTACATCTAACTTACACGACCTAGGATGACACTTCTTATGTCTTTGCTAAACAGATATTTGTAAAATGAATGAGTGAGGTATTCTTGGTGTTTCAGAGGTCTTATTGTCTGTAGATATTTCTTTGGTTGTATCTCTGGAAATCTCTGGGGTTTTGACAATTCATCCATTCTTTTTTTCTAGTTCCTATTGCCCAACCCTATGTATAGAATGAGAAAACGGGCCAGGGTGAGGAATGCCACATTCAGGTGAGAGAGGACTTAGTTGAGGGGAGACCATTAATTAGAGGAGTCTTCCTCCTTAGACCAGTTTCTTAGTCTTGGCTGCCAAAGCCTAACTAGTTGGTAAAAGAGCGGATCAAATTAAAATTGTGTATGTGTGTTGGGGGTGGCTTGTAGGCATGTATTTGCATATTGGTTAGGTTGTATATTGATGCCCTCACAGATGAAGCTCTCAAGGCTAGGTCCTCATAGAATTATGACAATTCTGATAGAGTAGGGAGTGTCTCTGTTGTGTGTGCTTGCAGGTGGGTGAGGGTGGAATGTGTGTATAGGTTGAAAAAATTCCCTGTTGATCCTGATTTACTCTTCACTTGAGAATGATTCATTTAGGGAATTGTCACTTCATTTTTGCATCCTCATGAAAAGGTTGTTTCGACTTTATTTCTCTGGATCTCCTTCATCCACACTCTGGGCTCATTACTTTCTAGGGTCATTATCAGAGGGAAAAAAGCCCAGCTCATTAATAAGCTGATGCAACACCAAATGCCTGATTTTGCAGAGCAGTGTCTGGCTGTAAGAGAGGCAGGACCCATGGGTTTATATTATTGTAATTAAGTGCTAGATCCCAGTGGGCAGACAAGTTCCAAATCCCAAAACTTCTTTATCTTTTGCATGAGTCAGGATGGGCTGAGGTTCGAGTTTGCTGGATGAACACTCTCAGAGTCTTTGATGCAGAAGATGCTGTCTGGGGAGAGATAGCATAAGGCCCAGAGAGGCTGAGGGTGGTGAGGTCCGGTGGAAAGGGACAACAGGCAACAGGTCTGATGTGGGAAGGGAGAGGCCAATCAGAAAGTGTGTGGATAAACAAGGAGAGACCAGGGGCTTGTAAATGACCATGAGAGCAGTCCCATGTTCTCCCTTCTCCCTCCTCATAAGACAGGCTCTGTTCAGTAGCAGGAGTGTTGAACTCCGAGGGCTGAAACCCATGGAGAGGTCACTTGATGTATTAGTTTCCTATTTGCTGCTGTAACAAGTTACCACAAACTTGGTGGCTTAAAAAACATGATTTTTTTATCTTAAAGTTCTGTGATCAGAGGTCTGACACAAGAATCATTGGCCTACAAAAACCAGAACTGCATTCCTCTCTAGAGGCTTATAGGGGAGAACCTGTTTCCTGGCTTTGTCCAGCTTCTAGAAGCCACCAAGGTCCTTGGCTCAGGGTTGCCTTCCCCCTCTTCAAAACCAGCAACACTGAATCTTTTGAGGGTCCTTTTCCACAGTCATATCATTCTCTGACTCTCCTGCCTTCCTTTTCTACTTTTAAGGACCCTGTGATTACATTGGCCCCACTTGCATATCATCCATTCTTCCATCTCAAGTCAGCTGTTTAGTAACCTTAGTTCCATCTGCAAACTTTACTCCTCTTTGCCATGTAACTCACAGGTTCTGGGGATTGGGGCATGGTCATCTTCGGGAGCCATTATTCTGCCTTCCATACTTGGTTTTTCTCCTGGACCACTTTCACCATCCAGTGCACGCACAGGCTGTGTGTTTTGGCAGCAACTCAGCTCCATGAATTAAGGTCTCACAGACATCCTCCTTCTACTTGTAGCTCTACTTCTGCTTACCTTCCAGCCTGGAACACTCCTAGAAGTGCATAAGGGGTAGTTTTAGAGAAGAGTTTTAAAAGGTGTACTACTAAACATGCAATTACCATAGGACCCAGCAATTGGCATTTACTCAGAGAAATGAAGGCTTATCTTCACATAAAAATGAATGTTTAGGGACTTGCCTGGTGGTCCAGTGGTTAAAAATCCGCCTACCAATGCAGGGGATGTAGTTCGATCCCTGGTTGGGGAACTAAGATCCCACATGCCGTGGGGCAAGTAAGCCCGCACACTGCAACTACTGAGCCCACGTGCCACAACTAGAGAGAAGCCCATGTGCCACAACGAAGAGTCCGTGTGCTGCAACTAAGACTTGACACAGCCAAATAAATAAATTATATATATATAAAGAATGTTTACAGCAACTTTCTTTGTAATAGGAAAAAACTGGAAACAACTCAGATGTTCTTCAACAGGTGAATGGTTAAACAAATTGTGGTCCGTCCATATGATGGAAAACTACTCAGCAAGAAAGAGGAGGGAACGTTTGATATACACAACTACTTGGATCAATCTCTAGAGAATTATGCAGAATATAAAAAAGCAAGCTCAAAACTTTTCCTACTGTATTACCCCATTTATATAACATTCTTTAAAAAATTTTTTTTTGAAGTATAGTTGACTTACAATGTTTTGCCAGTTTCAGGTGTACAGCAAAGTGATTCAGTGATTTGGTCAAAGTGATTCAAATTCTTTTTCAGATTCTTTTCCCTTATAGGTTATTACAAAATATTGAGTATAGTTCTCTGTGCTATACAGTAGGTCCTTGTTGGTTATCTATTTTTTTTTTTTTTTTTTTTTTTTTTT